>NW_009203462.1:34126-47176 GCF_000690835.1 Fulmarus glacialis | reverse complement strand
AAATTTTTTTTTTTTTTTTTTTTTTTTTTTTTTTTTTTTTTTTTTTTCCATACCTGTCTGAGGAAGTGGGAGAAGTTTTAGTATAGCGATATTTGCTAACAGGAATTGTTGAAGGTGTCAGCATACTGTAACGCCAAGAGCAGGAAGCAACTTCAACAGCCTCAGGGAAGGCTTTTAAATGGGCTCCAGGACACCCAATAGGCTCTGTTTTGCGGGTTGCCCTTGATTTTACTGAAGTTGAAGAAAGAAAAGAATGAAAGGAAATATTTTCCCAGCAAAAGTCTTTCTGAGTTGACCTTATAAATGTCTTACTTTCCAGTCTCTGCTGAACAAATAGCAAGGGGACTAACACTGTCAGTTGTGATGCGTGCAGAAATAAATAACAAAATATGAAAGAGAAACAGTTTTCTGTAGTTTAGTTGACAATCACGAAAGTTACAGAATTATGTGAGGCATGTAGAAATCTGCACAGTTTCTTGGAAGGAGAAGCATAGGCTAGGAGCCTATTTCGTTAGGTTTGGTTTTACCTCTGACTAGCTTTTAAGAGTACAACAGTCTAGCATTTGAAACCCACAGTCACCTCATAATGCTGTGCTACTGTGGAATATCACTTTTGCATAGGTGATGTAGACTGAGGTGAGCATTGCTCACAGGCAAATGTAAGGAAATGTGTCAGCTATGAAATTTGGATCCTGAAACGGTGATTCGTAAAGTTTTTTAAATGTCTGGGAGTCCTTTTAGTTTTCCATAGAATCAGCTCTTATAATGAGATAAACACGGAGCCATAATTTAGCTTCATAGTTATTACAAAAATAAATCAGAACTTAATTAACATAATGGAAAAAGGCATGATTTCTTATTCTTCCTAAGATGCTAAAAATGTATAAGAATTTTCACTTTTCACTTCTGTTAGAATTGAGGAGGAGGGGGCATTTTTAAATTTTTGAGACTTTTATCCGTGTATTGTAAAGGTTTCTGCATGCACTGATGGTGATCAAAATCATAACTTTTATGTAAGTTTTCTATATATTTGTAATCTTTCTATATATTTAGTAAAGACCAGTTTGATTCTGAGTGAGGATAAGGAGGGTTGATCATAACTATCTGAGAGTCAGTTATGTTCACAGCAAATAATAGACAACTTGTAAATGAAAGCTCCCTGGAGATTAGCATCATTTCTTATGTGGACCGGGAAAGCAATATGGATAGTTCCTTGTTTTCCTTATCTGCCTTCTTAGCCGTCTGTGTTAGTTTTGCAATACCAAATAAATTCATCAGCAGTGACATTCTGTAAGAAGAGTTGCATTGCCTATCAGTCATGTGCACTAAAAAAACTATTGTTCAAGACCACAGTGTCAGGCAAAATGGACGTATTCTATTTTACTCCTATCTCAAAGGCTGAGCTTCTGATGATGACTGTTACTTTCTTAAAAGGGATTATGTTTCAGATATTTCTGAGAGCAAAGGGAATCATCCTAAGTACCTCAAAGAGGCTGAGGCACCAAGTCACTCTCTATCAGTTGAAGAATGCAGGAACCAAATGTCAATTTTCCCTGACACACTGCACACCCAACATTGATTTATTGCTCATGAAGTCATTCTTCTTTCTCACTGCTGCTATTAGATTACCGGGCATCCTCACAGAAGAGTACACCATTTTATTCCACATCATGGTGTGTAGTAAACTCAGGTAGGATGACATTAAAAAGCCTGGGATGAACTAACCACCTGGGACCTTCAAAAATCCAACCCTTGGCAGAGCTGACCTTGGTCTGGGTGCAGGTATGGCATGCTAATGTCTGATTCAGAGCTTAGGACTGAATTAGAGCTAATCATTGCAGGCAGCATTGCAAGGCAGAGAGAACAAACGGCGACATTCAAATAAAGCAAAAGAAATTTGTGCTAAATAAGGAAGGATTGTATGAGTGGCTCTTTTTTTTATTACTTTGTAATGAAAAATTTGGTTTTGTTACTGACCTATTGCTAAAGCCAGTAGCATTAAAGTAGAACTGAAATGTTAATAACCTAAGTATTTCTTTCTGATGATTCAGGCTTAATGCACCTTTAATTAAATTTATTGGAACAAGGGCTTTGCTTTTCTTGGAAAGGTGAAAAAATGTTGATAATGATCCATTGCTAATTTAGGGATTGCATTTTTGTAACAATCAATGCAATTAGTGAAGGTTGCTTGGACAGTTTGAAGCAAAATGTAATGTTAGAGCTTTGAAATGTTTTCTGTTTTTACATGTGTAACTCTCAGCAGGCTGCTAAAATAGGGTAGTGGTAACAGTAAGACGATTATTCTTTTTTGTTAATTTTCTCTGTGTTTTACCTACAGCAAGTACGGCCGCCAAGGAGTATTTAAAAAAAAAAAAAAAAAAAAAGTTGACAAAAGGAAACCAAAAGGGTCTTTATTCTTTCCACTTCATTGCTAAGCATGTGAATGGTATGCCACTAAATCTTACCTTTTACATACAAATAAAGGTGGAAAAACAAAAAGTGAATTATCAATGCTGTTGAAGTTGATGGGAAAACTACCTTGCCTTTATCAGAGGCCAGTGTGAACTCAGAATGAACTCTAACCAGCTGAAAGTTCAGTTCTGCCAGCAGATACTGAAAGCACGACTGGCTGGCTGATATACCTCGGCATCTCACTAGCACCTATTTACTTGCCTGTAACTTGCAGTCACGGCTTAGATAACAATAGTGGTAGGGTAATGAGCTTGGATAGGATCTGCTCCAGAGGAGGTATATCCCCCTCATTTGCTATTTGTGTGGGACAGTGGGGAAGGGAAAGCAGAAGAAAAAAGGGAGGAATCGAAACCTTCTTCTGAATTTTCTTTTTCTAAGGGGGAAGAAGGTATATAGTGCTTAACGGGTGATGGTAGACTCCTTATGGGGTCTAACAGAAGAGCCTACCCGTTTCTACTCAAGAATATAACTGGGGAAGTTTTTCCACTGTTCTGATATCCATGGGAAAAGAGAAAAAATTGCTAGGAATATCGCTAATGCAAAGAAGGTTCTGTTCTCATTAAAGTCCCCCCCATGCTGGCATATAGCGCAATTTGCTGCTACTCAGTGTTATTTCAATACCTGACACGATGCATCAACAGGGAAAGAATCCTCCTGAATTGTAATCACTGGGCTATGGCAACGGATGGTGGTAATGACTCCCCTGGGGCTGTGTTTGCAGACAGCATTAAGGTCTGCTGTGGTGTACCCAGTATTGCTTTGCTTAAGACAGAGGAGTTTGTACCAGTAAGATACCTTTAAAACAGAAGAATTGGTATCCAATAAGATACCACTTGTAAGATACTTCTGTTTTTTCCAGACCAGATATTAATGCCAACCAACCTCAGTGACAGGGTGCACCCACCTCTGAAATACCTTTTTGGTTAAGATTAAACTTTATTGCTTGCTGGGTGTTTTGTGAAACAGAAATACCAATGGCACATCTGCTTTCCAGGTAATGTCAGGGAAATCAAATGTTGCTGAATGTCATTAACTGCTCATGAGCTGGGAAAGTTTTTAGCTTTGGGAATCTATGTTCTTCCATGACAATACAAATGATAATAATTACATGCTTAGTACTGATAGATGTTATAGTGAAGAACTAATCTGTTTTTAAAAATGCATAAAGGAAAGTAACCTCCAGAACGTGTGAAGAAACCCTGTACGTTCCTGTTTACAGCCGTGCATGGTGAGAAGGAGAGGGCTTGGGCTGGAGGCAGAAGTACACTTAAGTGTATTCTGCTGATGTAGCAACAAACATCGCTAACCAAAAAGTCCCAAAACTAGTTTTACTTGTCCAAACTGTATAGCACACCTGTATGGACAGGCATTTCAGGAAGAGAGGAATGTTATAATCCAAAAAGAACCAAATTCAAACACATACTAATCAAGTTGACACAGATGTTCGTAATGAGTAGTTGAGGAAATGTTATGTATATAGATTCTTTTAATGAATCACTGTTGTAGAGAAAGAATTTTCAGCTGCCCTGTAACAAGCACATGTACCAGTCATCAATAAGGTGTGCTGAAGTTGACAGAAACCACCTCAGAGGAAACATGATTTAGAATTGTTAAGGATGTCAAATGACAATCCTGGGGTGATAACAAAAGCCTTGAAAGAATAGGCACAGGACCATAGAGAGGCCCTCAGACTATAGACACAGATGACTACTTATTGATCAGCCTGGATGCAACCCAGAGAGAAACTGGTTTTAGAGCATAACAAAAACCATATTGTTTGGCTTACCTGTGCTGATTGAAGGCACTAGTGAGGCCGAGGTGTAAATCCTGAAGAGTGTTGAAAACAGGAATCTCCTGCTGGAAGAAACTGTATATTGTGAAAAATGGTAAGGCAAACCAGCAAATTTCTGTTAAATCTTTTGCCAAGCACTGTATGCAGGGTTCAGGTAGCTTAATCCTGAATAGAGTTCTGCATCAGGCTGTGAAAATTGACTATAACTCATTACATAGGTGGAGGTGTCTTTAGATTGTTTTGGCAAGTCTGCAAGACAAATTGCTGGGTTCACTGTTACCATACTTCAGAAATGAAGAGGGAAAAGCTATCCTTGTGCACTGCTGTTTGGTATTTCTGATGTCTGGAGAAGAGCACACACCGCTCCCTGGGGAAGGACGCCTTATTGCACCCCTGCTGTCGTGGAGCCTCTTACAAACTGGGGCCTCACACAGCCTGCAGCTCTGTGCGCTCCTGCCTGGCTTCTGGAGATTAAGCAGAAAACGAATGAGTAGAAATGCTACTCAGATAAGTGTTTATCTAAGTGCTAATATAATTTTGGGTAGGTCATTAGTTATAAAGCTTACATCAGAGAACTCTGGCCTGTAATGGATTAATCTCTACTGCTTTAAACTACAGGTATTCATGAGCCTACTGCAGCCCTTGTGTTACAGGCAAACTGAGCTTGAGGGAAACGGAAGCAATACAAACGAAGATCAGTGTCATGTGCACAAGCAGTATGGAAAAAGAGGTAAAGTTGAAAAAGTAATCATAGTAAACACAGGAAGAGTGTTATCAGTGGCTTTAGGTTGTGAAAAAACAGGTCCTTAGAGTTTCTTTAGAAATGTTATACATGTAGTGGTAGTAACTGCTATAAATGTATTTTACTGACCTCTTTTGTGCACAGGCAGGCAGGCTGAGATTAGACCCAAGAGCTAGGTATTATATGGTACAGATTTAGGAATTATGAAAGAGCCAGGTGTAAATTGCAGAGTTTTAGTAAATCTAAAAGGGCTGGATTTGGTTTGGAGATCTCCCTGTCTGAAATTTCAGAGGCTGAAGTGTCTACAGGATTAGATCAGAGATCAGCAGTGATTTTTACAATATCAAAGGCAGATTGACCAAAAGGTTCATAGGTAGTTGGGTCCTTTTGGTATTGTGGGAAATGGCCTGTATTATAATATCATCACAATCATAAATTCTCCTATTGGCATTAGACAGAGGAGTGGAACAGAAACTTAACGTGGTATCAGAAGAGAATGAGAAAGAAATCACTATCTATCCCAATTTTTATTTATTCTTGGTGGTTTGAGGGCTTTTTTGTTTGTTTGTTTCCTTTCACTCCTTCCCTCTCCAAGTAACTTTTGGTGTTTACTGAGAAATTTGACAAACCAACATAATTTGTAATTAATTCCTCTGTAATTCCTCTTTTGCAAACATCTCATCTGTATCAGGTTCTAAGACTGGTATTTCGCTTTCAGTCTAACAACGTATAGCAAGGAAAATGTTCCCTATCAAATTGGGCGTGGGCTTAATCCCTACTTTTTTGTGGGTGAAGGGGGTTAATTTTTTTTCCAGTCTGAAATCCTTCTCTTTGATGAATGGCCTATGCTGCTTAAGAGATTTTATACCTTTCATCTCTAGATCAGGTGGAGTGCTGCATTGCTGGATTTCAGAACAGATTTTCTCTAACAGTGTTCCCTATTCACAAAGAAATAAATGACTCTTGCAGAGTCACAGCAAAGCAGAGTGGGGAGATGGGGTTAGTCACAATTTGAAAACAGTCAGAAAGCAAGCAGTCTCCCGAATGAATGCTTTCCTACTGTATGTGGCTAATTAAAATCCATTACTGCTTTCTGCTTTGTAAAAAGCAGCTGAGATAGATTATTGGTGGTTTGTGGATAAAGCCTAAAGAAGATCATGCTGAAAAGCAGCGAAATATTTGCAGCTAGACATTTGGACGGTAATGTTTCAGTGATGTATATCTGAGACTGACTGTGAATGATCAAAATATTTAAAAGAAACTGAGCAAATTCGTAGGACACACACCCATAGTTGGCAGTGGAACATCCAAACACCGGTTTTAAAGCCTTAGATCCTTCTAAAGATGTAAAAAACATCTTTAGAAGGATCTAAGTACATATGGCAATTTGATTGCCTATACAAAGAATTGGATGCCAAGTATTAAGTGCCCCAAACTTCGAAACAAGTATGTTTCTTTAAGCTAGTTTCCAGGATTTGTTGTCTGTTGTAGTGCTGTTGGAATACCTTTACCTAAACACTTGTGTAGAGCTGGGACTTCCAGTTGATATTTTTAATTGTTTTTTGATTCAAAAACCTAGACCTATTTAAGCACTTCCGTGTAATAAGAAGGTGTTTAGAGCTTGCAGTTTCCCAGTGACATTGGAACTGGCTAGGCTGACACGGAGATGTGCAATTACGTGCTAACTCAAAGCTGATCACTCTTACCTGGAAGTTGTATGGACATAGCACGGGCACATGTGCATTCATGTCTCTAAAAGGCTTCCCAACCTGGACTGGGCTGTGCCTTGTTAGCTTACAGCCTGGGCAACTTGTCTGATGTTACAAGACGACTACTTTCTTGTTTGCTTCTGATGAGGTTGCCAGCACGTCCAGAGCAGCCAGGTTGGGAGGGTGAGAAGAGCTTGATCTTAGGTAAGGCAAGCAGGGTTTTTAAAACACCTGCCGTGGGTTTATGGAAAACTCTTCACTGTAAGATGTTTCAAAAGAGCTGCCTGAGGTCAATACACTGGCAGTTTTAACAAAATGATTCTGTCAAGAAATTGTCAGCTGTGTAAACACAGGACAGCATTGCACAGAAGACACCATTCTACAGTAGGGTGAGAGCTCTGTTAATTTCATATACCCCTCGGGGCTGATTTTGTTGCAAGCGGGTGATACTTTCATATCCATTGGAACTGCAATTTTAAATTCAGATGGTCTCTGTTGTGCTCTGATTATTTTATGAAGGGCCTTGCTTTCCAACTCCATGCTGGCATACTAATTCGATAGTTATTTCTTTTCTAATTTCTTAGTCTCAGACCTAATGTTTACACTCCCTCTAATTGTTTTTTTATTATTACATTTACTGTTTTAAATTCTGGTTTCTCTCTGTACCTTAAGTAGCTTGCTGCCAGTGCAGCATCTTTCCTTACACCACTGTGCACACAGTGTTCACTGTCTGCATTTGCATAATGAGCTAATCTTTGTTGGCTGATTACTTTGTGGAAAGAATTGAACATTTAACTGATAATAATTGCAATCTATCATACTGCACAGCCACCTCACAAATGATCACAGTATGTTTGCTAAAACAAGTGCTGAATTTTATGAGCTCTCACTCTCCATATTGACACCTGGCTAGAAACTTTACCTAACATTCAGCTCTATCAGAAGAAAGCCTGGGATCTTATCAGGTCAGTTGCTCTGGAATTAATAAAAGCAAGAGGTTTCTCAAAAAAACCCCTGTTCTTTATTAAAGGTAATGATGTATCTTAATATAATGTTAGTTTGAGGCCAACAGAGAAAAGTATGTACTTTTCCAAGCTACTGTTTTAAATTGACTGCCCTGCCTTGTTGTTCACTGAGTTTATGATTCTAAGATTTTCTTTGCAAGCAGAACAGCTAAAGCTTTACTTTCTTTGGCCAGATTAAATAACTGTAAAGTTGCATATTAATTTACCCATCAGATCTAGCCTAAATTCCTCAATCTACTTTTTTGCAGAAAAGATTTAGCAAGTCTTAGCATGGCTTTCTATATTCACAGATTAAACTTTTGAAGTTGAATTTACAAATAGCCTAATCTAATCTCAGTGAAATTATTGGATTAAATAAAACAAAGATATGTCGATATTGGCCTCTACTACATGGCAGAGTGGCATTTTTTTCTACAGTGATAAAGTTTGGGAGACCAAGCTAGGTGCCTTGGCCTTTCTGAGCAGCACATTCTTTTTGTAACTTTGACGTTTTCATAAATGTAAACCATGAGACTGTTACTGTAATTCAAGGAATTCTTCATACCTTCCTGTCCCATGTCCTGAAATGTTTTGAAATTGCAGTAGAAACTGCCAGTACAAATACTAAGGAGGAGGCTCTTTCCTGAAGATCTTGCAGGAGCTAAGGTGGAGAGAGACTCCAATATGGAGTATTATTCTCCATATTGTACGGTTGTGGATCTGCAGCATGGAGAGCTTGTGGTTTGCATACCATTGTCCATGAGGAGGGATGCAGAGTCAGGAACTAAAAGCAACTTTGTCTTGAGTATCTGCTGACAAAAGACCTTTGAAAGACGTGTGTGTGGAGTTTCCCATATTGCTCATACTTTTAAGTAACTAACACTCAGTTAGAGACTATATTTAGAGCATTTACTTCGGGACAAGCTTCTGATTTCTGTTAGGAGCTGTGACAACTTTTAAGCAGTAGCAGGCTGAGCAAAGCCTTGTGCAAGGAGCCTGTGGCTGCAGTCAGGGAAGTTGGACG
The DNA here is from genome assembly GCF_000690835.1 of Fulmarus glacialis. Lineage (NCBI taxonomy): Eukaryota > Metazoa > Chordata > Aves > Procellariiformes > Procellariidae > Fulmarus > Fulmarus glacialis. Next base: position 38,433 of record NW_009203462.1, on the reverse strand, counting down.
AAGGCTAAACCTGGCTGGTCCACAACACACATTGTGAGACCCTGAAACCATCATGAATTGACTGTATTGGCATCAACCTGGAATTTGCAAGTAATGGTTCAAGTACCCCTCTACAGTTTCTGGTTCGACTGCACCCTTCTGCTTGAAGATCACAAACACTTTAAAATGAATTCCTGATCTTATACAGTTGCAGTCATTGTATAACTTTGCTTTCGTTTTTAAAAAAGTGTAAGTGGTGGGTATATAAGGACCTTAGGGATAGACACTGGCAACTGTGGTAGATAGTGGAGGAAAAGGACAGTTCAATCAGCAAGCTGACGTAAAAGTTATGTACCAAAGAAAGTTTACTGTGGGTCTCAGCTGGGATTTTCCCAAAGGAAAACATTTGCTGTGTTGTAGGTGCCGAGCTTGTTTTCTCGGTTAGAATAGGAGAGAACATTTGGCTTTTTCTAATTTATTAACTAACATTATATAATATGCCCATTCATACCTTCCGAAAGCCTCATTTGGAAGATCAGGTTCTGACATTTACCTCCTCTGCTCTTTAAAGTCAAGCCAAACTGGCTGCTTACAATCCAGACCATGCTATACCATAAAGTTTGTTAACGTATTTCTTTAAATCTTTCAAACTTCTTCTTCAATAGCTGAAATTTATAGTAGGAATATGTTCGTGTGTGGGGGAAACAAACTATTCTTACATTGTAGCTTTGACAGTTTCATCTCCTCTACTGTAACAAATGACAATTTAGCTGTGCATGACACAACTGGAGGAGAGATTTTTCCACGTGTGCACTATTACTCATGTTGCAGGTTCAGCTTGCAACCCTGATGGGGCTCCCACTCCCCATCCGAGCATCTAGAAAACAACTCCCACAAAATAAGATTATGTCCTTCTGCTGTTTTAATGATATAAACCATTTGGTGGAAGGATCTGGTAAGAATCAGTGTGGTGCAGGCGGTGGGAGTATTTAACATAGGAGCAGGGATTATAGAAGGTAGCAGGTTGTTAGGTTGTTTTAGCTGCGTGTAAGAGCATGTCCTGAGAGTTCTTTATTACTCTTTTTCTCCAAGGAGTATTATTTTTTAAATAATTCCTTGTTTTTTTGGGGGGCAGTGCTGATGGACAGGGGGGCTATTTTTGTGGGAGACATTTAAGAGGGTTTCCCTCTCTGAAAAGAATCACTGTGCTTTTGGAAAATATTTGATGAAATCTGATGTCAAAATTTTGTTGCGGCAAACAATTCCACTATTATTCACAATAGAGAATGAACTAGCAGTTTGCAGGTGGAAGATGATACTGTTTTCCTCAGCATAGCATGTTAGTATTGCATGATGTTGTCAATAGCTGTTTGAAACTCTAGCCTCACAGATGAAAAGCAGCTGGCACTGAGAACAGACATAGCGGTAGTCTGCAGCAGCGTTGCAGAATAAATCCAGAACAGTGATTGTTAAGCGCTACACTGAGATTCTCCCACTCCTGCAGTTCAGGATGTTTTGGAAGCTTCAAGTCTACTGCATGTTGAAGGTGAAGGCAATTATTCAGGATATAAAATTAGTTTCTCTAAGGGAGAAGGCTGTTTGGCTCCAAGTGATTTGGCTGAAAATTCATGAAATTTAATTTTCATGGGAGTCTGAAAAGGTTGGGGTATCTAGAGGCCATGGTTTCCCCTCACCTCCAGGATCTGTACAAAATTAATTTCCTACGAGTAGCTGAATGACTCCAAAGTGATTTAGACAGATGGTCTAACTGGCTTCATGGGTCTATAATTTCCCTTAGAAGGAATTCCTTGCCAAAATTGTATTTGTTCCAAACCTTGGTTTCTGATTTTCTAGCAGGAGGCTTTTCTTTGTTGATTCAGAGTTGGAGAAAAAATAACATTGTAACTAAACACCATCCTGAATCAAAATGGGGAATAAGTTATTTTGGACCTGAAAGCTTTACCTAGAAGGTCCATGACACAAATTGTGACAGTGTATGGCATTGTTCCCAACAGTGGGTTTTACAAACCAAGAAAAGGTTGATCTGAAAAAAATACTTGTAATTTGCCTGCTAAGTGAAATTGTGCTGCAGGAGGTAGTCTTGATAACTCCAGAAAACATACCTTATCTAAACCATCAAGAATTTGGAGGAGCGGGAAGTTCAAACAGATTAATGCAAATGTGACGAAATGGGCACAGTGATTTTTTTTCATCACTTTTACTGCTTTGCTTGAAATTTCATCTTCTATTCTAGACAACAGCTGACAAATGGAGTTTGTTATTAGGTTCCTTCCCCTTTCAGTTAAGGTTCATTTTATCAACATGGTGAGACCCTCAGGCCTCCTGCTTTTATTAGGAATATTGCTTTCTTTCAGCAGTGACCTTACCTGTAGCCATGGTGCAAAGGAATGCTCCAGTGTAAGCAGATTGTTGTGTTGCCTTATGAATGTCTGTATTAATTTAAAGCAACATTTTAAAAGTTGAGTCTGTTTTAAAAGCAGCTAATTCCCACCTCATGGATGAATCTGATACCATGATAGACTTTGAGTTAGAGCGCAGGAAATACCAACAGCAAATGAAATCTTTTGAGAGAGTAAACATTAATTTCTTTCAAATGGTTAATTTCCCTTGGAGTTTTTATTTTTGTTATGTTTGTTTCTTTAAAAATCTACCACAAAAAAGCCTGCTTTCCCCACTCATCATTCTAAGGAAATTTCATGTATTCTCCTTGTCTCATTCTATTTCTGAGCAGGAAACTGACCTGATGAAATATTAGTCAAGTGTCAGTTCCCAGTTTAACCCCATCTAAACTAATTTTTCAAACCATGTTGATACCTCCCTATGCACCACTGCATTTGTGTGTTAAGCTTTAAGAGCTTTTTTTTTTTTTCGTGGTGAAACAGAATCAAACACCATTATGCTCTGGAGCTGTGGGGTTTTTTTAATTTACTGGTGTTTTGGTATCAGAGGAACAGGGAAAGTGTTTTTTCCCTGATACTCTGCTGAGTATACAAAACTTCTTGAACCAGTTCCTGTTAGGCGAACTAATAAAACTGGTACCTCATTCATGATCTGAAATTAAAAGATTTGTTCTGCTTTAGCTTAGATTTTGAACAAAAGTGAATTCTGAAAGGACATGGTCTGTGTATCTGGAAATGATTGGAAACTAGGTTGAATAATCTAGCTTTGAAGTAAGAGTCATACCTCTGTCGACTTATGTGTGATCAGTTAATACACAAAATGCCAAAAGAGGTGTCATGAATATACTCCACTGATTTGCAGACACGGTACAAACATTGCAGCTCTCCAAATGACTTCCTTATAGGAAACAAATGCTAGTTACTCCTTCTGGCACAAATATAACATTATGTTTCAAACAAGTTTTGATTTTCTATCTGCTCAAACTAGTTAAAATTGTATTTTCAGTTCTAGTCCAATGTGGTATATAGGTGTATATTATAATTTGAAAGGGAAAATGTGTACTGTCATTACCATCTATTCTTAAATTCTTTACATAAATTTTTTGCTGTTCTACCTCAGATTTGTCCATCTCTAACTCCTTGTGTTGGTTTTGTTTTGGGTTTTTTTTTGTTATGATTTGCCTAAAATGTGTAAGAGAACTGGAAGAGATTATATCGCATTGATACTAACTGAATTTATTTTTTTTTAATATATTTTAGGGACAGGAAGGTCAGATATCACAGAGTTAATTCACGGTATAATTCGGGCTGTGGAACTTGGAATAAATTATATATTTTAGAATAGCATGTGTTCTAGAATAGCATGTATCTCAAAAAATCAGATCATGACTGAAAATATTGATCTGATGATTTAATATCTTAAAAATAACTTTGTTCTACTGGATAGCTATCTTCATTGTAAAATGACAACCTCTTCCAGTCTGTTTCCATAGCTCTTCTTTCCTAGATCTCACACATTCTTGTTGGCAATGTGCTTTTCTTATTTGTGGAGTGGGCTGGGGGGGAAGATGTTTGGCTAGATTAAAAAGATATTATCAGAAATCTCTTCTCCACATAGGCCACCACAGACAGTGAGCAAATAATCTTCTAACAATCTAACCTAACAATCATCTTCTCTTGAAAGGACTAATTAGACTATGCCTCATAGGTCCTTAGCTATATGACAGTTATTTAGTATGACACTTACTGTAGCTCTTTTCTAATTTTTACACATGCTTCCTGGAAGTGTTGGGAATGGAAGAAGACATTATCTCTCTAACAGTCCCTGATGTAGCCACTATCCATCATATTTGAGCAGTCGTGGCAGCCCGGTGAAGTTCCCACTGACTGGAAAAGGGGAAACATAAC
>NW_009203462.1:11759-33483 GCF_000690835.1 Fulmarus glacialis | reverse complement strand
GGGTCCGTACGGGGTGGGGGATGAAGGGATTGAGAACAGCCTGCCGAGAAGGACTTGGGGGTACTGTTGGAGGAAAAGCTGGACATGAGCCGGCAATGTGCGCTCACAGCCCAGAAAGCCAACCGTATCCTGGGCTGCATCAAAAGAAGCGTGGCCAGCAGGTCGATGGAGGTGATTCTGCCCCTCTACTCTGCTCCGGTGAGACCCCACCTGGAGTACTGTGTCCAGCTCTGGAGCCCTCAGCACAGGAAAGACAGGGACCTGTTGGAGCAGGTCCAGAGGAGGGTCACAAAAATGATTGGGGGGTGGATCGCCTCTCCTATGAAAAAAAGGCTGAGAGGGTTGGGGTTATTTAGCCTGGAGAAGAGAAGGCTTTAGGGAGGCCTTATTGCAGCCTTTCAGTACTTAAAGGGGGCTTATAAGAAAGATGGGGATGAACTTTTTAGCAAGGGCTGTTGCGACAGGTCAAGGGAGAATGGTTTTAAACTAAAAGAGGGTAGATTCAGACTAGATATAAGGAAGAAATTTTTCACAATGAGGGTCGTGAAACACAGGAACAAGTTGCCCAGAGAGATGCCCCATCCCTGGTAACATTTAAGGTCAGGTTGAACAGGGCTCTGAGCAACCTGATCTAGTTGAAGACGTCCCTGCCCCCAGCAGGGGGGTTGGACTAGATGACCTTTAAAGGTCCCTTCCAACCCAAACTTTTCTATGATTCTATGTTACAAACAGAGGAAAATAGTCTCTTCATTTACAAATTAGGATTGATTTCTTAGCCACAACTCATAAATTTCTCTGTTGCAACAGTATGGGATTCTTTCGGATAGCAAACTTACTTGTCTTTGTCACTGTCCTTTCACAATGAAGTCCTTCATGTTGTAAACGTGATGTTTGGCTCCTGTTGAGATATATGACTTGACAGTTGGCTGTATTAAAATGCATGCATTCTAATTAGCCTGCTTCACCAACTGACCCAGATCAATCTCCAGCACTTACTTATCTCAATCTTTATTTACCTCTCCATCAGTTTTGTGGTCATCTGGAAATGTTCTGAGAGAGGGTGTTAGAATTTCTCCCACATCACTGGTTTTGTTGCAGTTTCTGCTGGTGCCGTTCCTGTTACATACCCTTGCGCTGGTGTGTGGAAAAGCCTAATGAACCTGCCCATTTCCTTAGGAAATGCAGCCTAAAGTAATTGCTTTCAGTGGTTGCTTTTCAGTAACGATGGCCAATAACGTACCTTTTTTCTCAAATGTTGACAGACTTCCAGTTTCCTTCCCTGGGAAGCTGCTGCTGTCACTCACTAGTGAGTGAAGGACCTGCAATCTGAGCATTGCTCTTAGTAGGGACAGAGAACACATATCCTGGAACTACCCGTGCTAACTCCATTCTTCTTGCCAAGTTTCTTGCCATCCTTGAAGCACCAGCCCTGTATCAAAAATGCAAATGATTGAACCGAGTACATGTTCACTACTACTGCCTGGACAAGCAATAAAGGATGATTCTCATGCTGGAGATGATGAAATGCAAAGAGATTGGCAACGAAGCATTGCGTCACTACTGTGCGTTATGTGACACCACAGCTTTGCCTGTAGGCTGTCATTTTCTAACTTCCTTGTGAATGTCAACTCAGCAGTGCTTCTGCTTTTACTCTGTGTTGTGATCTCTTGTCATTAATGATAACACGTTATACTGAAATTCAGCCTATTTACCAGGATCTTTTAATGTTACTCAAACTTAGCTCCTTTTGAAATCTATGGAATATTGCTACAGATTAGCTAGAAGTTACTTTAAGACAACACAAAATGATTTAGAGAAGCTGAGACTGTTTATCTTTTGACTTACTAATTGTTTGAGTTGGACATCTTAAAAGAGTGGAAAACAGAGTTTAGAGTGTAACTATTTAACTTTGATCTGTTTTTTTCCTACCAGATTCAAATGATTTTTTTCTAACCTTCTAGTTGCTTCCACTGCCAGTATTTCTCTTGTTGCATGAACACTATATATATGGTAATGGGGAAACTGTTTCCACCTGCAGAACTGTCATTTTTACAAAAGCAAGTAAGCATTACTTGTATTTTTTTAGATAGGTACTCAAAGATTTCAGAAGTAAAATAACTTGGCAAAAGGCAATGTGGTAGACATGAACAAGTGGAAAATGTTTTTGTAGGCTACTGATTTTAATCCAAAAGGCTGAGACACTGCAGAGGCTGCTGAAGGAGGTGGCCTGGAAACTGCATGTCTTTTAGGAATCACAGGGATGTTTCTATTCAGCATGGCATCCCAGCTGATGGTTAGGGGGATGTGACAGACAGGCAGAGGCAGCAGTGCTTAGCTCCCTCCAGTGTGAGACTGGGTCAGGACTGCTGATAGCTTATTTGGGAGGTCATGTCTTCCTACAACTGGCTTCTCAATTTTTTTAAGTTGGGGTTTCTGTTTTGGTAGTCTCCCCCCTCCCCATGTTTATTTTAAATCATGTTTAGTTACACATTTTAGGTACCAGCAAGGAAACACTTCTTATCCTTTAGTGCTTGGACTGTCACTGGGGATTGGGAACAATGAGGCAGCTAAAAACAAGAGAGAGAAAAAGCCTGAGAGAGGTAAATGCAATCAGGATGGAAAGCAGGGAAAAAGAAGCTGGAAGAGGCAACCAGAAAAATACAAATAGATTTAGAGATAGAAAATGTCTGTATCTCAGTAGACTTTAGTTCCCTGAAAGAAAACGGGGAGCTGAGTGAAGGGAGAAATTTATATATAAGCCAGCAAAGCTGGATGAGGGAGTCTTCAAACCAGAGGTAATACAGGATGAGGGCATGTCTTCAGATATCTGTTGCTAAAATAGCTGTTTGTTTTTAGACTGTTGTTGATCCAAAGAAGATGCCATTGGTTTCCCCTACCATCACTTCAAGCTGTTTCAGTCTACTTGTAACACGTGTCAATGTCCTGTTTCTGTCATAGGGCAAAATGGAATTTTGTATTATTATCAGGTATTAAGATTTAGCATTTACATAGAATTTTCATGCACTAAATATTGTACAAATATTTCTAATTAATTATCTCAGCACCTACATGGACTGTATGAAATTGTAGCTGATGGGGAAACCACAGCTGATTGAATTGCTGGAGGCAATGCAAAAACTGCTTTTGTCAGTAGCAGCACTTGGTACTCAGGCTGTTTGCTTTATATTTGTATTCGACTCATCTTCCTGATTATTGTGTACTGTACCTCTTTGCATTGATTTGATGCAATATTGATGAAAGTCGTTGATATTAAGGGTCAGCTCTGCAGTCTCTCCCTCCTCTTTGTTGGGGGATGAGGAATACAAAGTGGCAGCTATTTAGATGGCAAGGGTCCCTGGGTTACTCAGATGCCTGGCACAAGACCTAATTTTCCTGACAAATATCTGCTGCTGATAAAGGAACTGACGACTTCATAATTGGTAGCTTAATCAACCATGGTCACTTTAAAAATGTATAGAATTTCTAGAAACACATATACATTAGTGTTCTACGGTTATTCACCATCTGGATGTTTGTCATTTGGTTATTTTGAGATATATGCCAAAAAAGTTATTTTTTAAAAAAAGAGACTGCTATTAAGGTTAAAAGAACGGATTTTATGGGAGTCTTAGCATTCTTTGACCCTGGTGTCAGGCAAGTACTTGGTTCCATCAGTTGTTGTCATAATTCTTTCCTCATACTTGTCATCCTCTTTTATTAATGTAGGTGAGCCAACACAGTTCACAAAAGTCCAAAAATATTTAAAACACTTTTTTTTCTAAACAGGGAAAAAAGCTAAACCCATGAACTTTCAAAATGCACAGTCAGGAAAATAGAAACTAGTGGCAAAACCTTTGTCAGTGTTCACTCTTAGGTTGCATATAATTACAGAAATTTCACTGCAGGTTCTAATATATTTTATAATTTGAATTTGTGCTCACACATTCATTTTGACTAGTGAAGTTGTTTTTCAAGTACTTTGCAGTAACGTTTAGTTTGTCTCACAGGAATGTGACAATGATATTGGATAAGTCTAAATACAACATTTGTGGTTTCTGTTGGACTTCTAAAACTAAAATTTATTATATCACAAATTCTAATAAAAATATTTTGAGATTCCAGATATTCTGTAAAGAAAATGTTATCGCAGGTGTTGGTAAAACATAATATTTCTCCTACTTCTTTAACTAAATAAAGAAGTACTTAATGCTTAACTTTCACTATGTAACATTATCTGGTAATGTTGCCTGCATGACTAGGATGCATTTGGAGAATTTATACTGCTTAGTTACTAAACTAGCTACAGCAGGGTCTTGACCAATTATGCTGGCTACTTACACTTCATAGTATAAAGACTTCTTCCTATAACAATACAGATGATAAGTAACTTCTTGCTGGAGAAGTTGAATCTTGTTTCATTTGATGAAGAAGCAATATAATTGGAAACGTCAAGGTACTAAGGGTCTGATATTACAAGGTACAGGGCAATTTACCAACTTTCTATGCAAACTAATTACCAAGACCAAAAATCTCTTCAAAGGTGACTGCAGGAACAGGGCATTTCACTCTAGATTGAAGTAGTACAACTATTACTTTGGCTGAAACAAAATTGAAATCCTAAGAAAGGACAGATCTCCTAATAAAAAGATACATTCAGTATTTGCCTTTTGGAAACTCTGGGTGGTTGAAGGAGGAAGCATGAATTTCAAGAAACTTCAGAATTATTGATGCAAATTTGCTCAGGGAAAATGAGTATCTCAGGGTGAGAATAGGTTTATTGTCCAAGACTAATCCAAAAATAATCTGGTTTTCAAAAAGCTGTTTAGGAACTTGATACTGATGACACTAGAGAATCTCATACTCTCAAAGTAAGTAATAACCTAGTATTATTTGCTGTTTTCTACGGAATAGAACTTCTACTTCATCCAATTGCAAAGCCTATTTAGATGCCATCACTGAACATGCCATTAGTGAGTTACACTAGGTTCCAATAGAGGATCTTAAGACCTTAAATGAAAGTTAAGGCAGTTTTGTAAATCCAGGTGCTGGGTAAGTCTTGATCAAAGCTGGGCTAGATGACAGTGTGGTTGTGTTAAGTCTGAGTTTTTGAAGGACTTTTTTTCAAAGAAGACAGTTTGAAAAAATGCATTAATAAAGGACAATAAAGGGGAGAGAGAGGGGGAGGGTGTCTAGAGATGAAGCCTTCTAAGCAGAATCTCCACTAAAGCTGTTACTTCCTTTCTTCCATTAGGTCAACTTTCACCTAGGATTTGCCTACTGACTGCAATACTTCTGAAAACCGACTGCTTCCAACCTCTAAGACAGGAAGAGAAAATGACAGTCACTGCCTAAGCAGTTGCTAGTGAGCCAACTCACAATACACAGGTAGGATTCCTTGGTGAGTTTCTTCACGGCACCCAAAAAGAGCTATGTACCAGTTTTAGAAACTATCCAAAGATCCCTTGGGCCTTTTAATGTAAAACTTTATCATGCACCATAAAATTCTTAATAGATAATCTAGAAAAAGATATCATCTGTGAAATAATTACAAGAAGACAAACCCAGCGTTCAGACCAAAGTCAGAGATCATCAGTTAAAACTACCTGTATAGATGAATAATATTATGAAACATCAGTACTGTTACTCTGAGAGGAAGGCTGTAGGCCAGCATGCAACAAATGCCAGTTCTGCACCTCATGTAGCACAGGAGAAAAAGCAGGCAAGTGTCTCTCACTTCATGGATGGATGCTACTGCTCTGAAATGCTCCCAAAAGTTTTGCTCCAAGCCAGTCTCTAAGCCTTGTAGGCTGAGCTAATCCCACTGTCTGAACTATTTCAACGTTCTGAATACTCAGACAGTGAACTTGGGCAACTCACGAAACAGAGCTTCAAACCATAATGTTCTACTGGTGAGGTAGTATATAAGAAACAGATAAAAGCCCACATCACTATAATGCCTCTTGTAGTGGAGAACGAAAAAAACCAGGTAGAGTAGAGGTTGTGAGAAATGGGAATTAGCGTGTCTACTGAGAGAATACCTTTAAGTACAGATTAAAAGCCCTGAACAGAAGAGGCCAACAAAATACAGAACTGAGAAAAAAAAAAAATCCTGCAAAATGAAAAGAACAAGCAATTTACAAATACTATGGGGGGGTATGTGAGCGAGACAGGAGACGAAGCCTGGCTGGTGATGGGTAGATGTACCAAAACAGACCACACTCCTCCTCTTCCATTTCAAGACATCAGTATAACAACTCTGAGAATAAATTTTAATAACTGTTCTAATCTTAGATTTTCTTTCCATGTGACTATGAATTTCTGCAGGTAGTAAGCTATCATCTTAAATGTCTACTTTTCATCTAACCTCATGTGGGCATTGCAAAGGTTACATTTCTACCTGATATTTTCTTTTTTGGAAATTTTGATGCAGATCTGATTGACTGTATGAAAAATATTAAATGGCCACAGGATACCCCGTCATTTTCCATATATATCCTTTGATTACTTGCAAATACTGAAGGAAGCCCTCCTGCTTGCCAATAACTATAATTTTATTGGCCATAATTTCAATCAAATACAAAGGCGTTTATTAATTCTTGACAAGCCAACTGTAGTATTCATTTTAGGAATATGTTATCATCTAATTGAGTATTATTTATTGACTCAACATCATAGCCAGTGCTTTGAAATTTGTATTCGAAAAACAACTATTACTTGATGCACAAATATATATTGATTTCTTAAATAATATTTAACAATGATATAATATAATATGGAAAAGAAAGCTGCTAGAATGTTTCCTCAGCTGCCCACTGACCGTTACCTAAAAGCTATCCTTACAGCAAATGGGATGCAGTGCTCCTCAGGAAAACCATGTTTCTTTTGAAATTGGGAATTTCAGTCAACTTCAACAATGTTGAAATTTTACCTGCACTGCACTGGTGTTAGAAATATCTAGCAGCCTTAATTCTTGCTTTTCATTGATGATGAAAGGCAAGCACAGATGAAGCTTCTTATTAGTTTTCCTGTCTGAATGAAACCAGAATCTTTAAAAGCGATTATTTTCCAGAGATATGAAAAGCAGGCCACTCAAGGACTTCTCATTCACTTATGCAGACAGGGAGTGTATGTTACAAACAGATGTTTTATGTCATAAAATGATTTATTTTATTTTAAAAAAAGACAGGAATATCAGTCTTTTTTAACTGCATGTATTGAACACCCCATTTTCTCAACCTTATCTGCAAAATCAGAACAGCTGTGTACAGGGAATTTGTTTTTCATTTGTTGACTTTTCATGCATATGAATACACACTAGCAGTTGTTTCTAAGAAAAATCACTTTGTCAGACCGTAGCAAAATATGAAGGTTTTAGGACTGTGCTATAAGGAGATGAGAATAATGCAATGAGTTGGGAACAGGTTCAAGGCTTTGTAAGGAAGACTTATGTTCTAGGGAAGACACTTCAGCATCCTACAGGTGGGTTCTGAAGCTGCCTTCTGCTAACTGAAAATGAGGCTGTGCATATAGCCTGCCTGGGAAAATGTGGTATCTCAGGTCATCAAACTTAGATTAAGTCCTTTTGCAAAAACTATATTCTGAAAACCCTGTTTATCTTACAGTATGTACATTTACACAGCCTGACTTATTTTAGGTGAGATATTGATATATCAATCAATCAGCATCCTTTTAAAGGATGCAACCAAAATTGGAAAATAAAGTGTTTGTTTGCTTCATCTATGTATTCTGCACTCTTATGTTCCTCATGTCTTTCAGCAGCATAGGTCTGTAGATCACCTCCAAGCTTTCCATGTATTCTAAATAATCACTCACTCGAAATCCATGGAGTGCTTCTTCCTGCACAAATACACACAGAAAACATTTATTAGCTAGGAAAAAAAGATGCACAACTCAAATTTAATGAATTCCAAGCTTCTCGAGATAGCTCATTTTGTTCTGCTTGTCACGGCCTGGGTGTTTAAAATACACACATTTTATTACATGTCATTTAGAAATAAAGAATTGGTAATATCTGCTTCCAGACAGTTCTTTCTAATTACAGTCTTGGTAACAAATAGTTTTTTCAGGTGGACGTTGTTCATCTCATTTTTGGAGAATATACCATATGAAGATTTTTAAGGAAAACAAAGTAAGCTTTAAGAAGGCAAAGCCAGGTACTAAAATATTCTTTTAAAAGATTTCTATACCAGCACATGGCATGCTAAAAGTTTGTTAATGTGGCTTTTATGTCCAATGAGATTTTCAATAAAACCAGGAGAGTAACAGTAAATACTTATTTTTAAACTCAATGATAAAGAAAGATCTTTATGAAGTGCTTAAATAAAAACAGAATAAACACTTCTGCATCACCACAAACGATTAATTCTTACTAATTCCAAAACATAGAGTAAAAGAAGGTGCCCTCAGGAAAAAGAAACGAACAGACCATGTTCCTTCTTGTGGCTACTATATCAGAGGGAGAAGGAGGATGCACTGCAGAAAGCAGGAACCCGAAGAACAGTCTAGCTAAAATGGCTGAATTTGTTGCTGCTTTGAACTGGAACAACTTGTGTGCCCACTATCTACTAAGCAGTATTACCACTGTTGGCAGCATGTGCTGCAAAAAGCTCCCTGGAGCCACACAGTCCTTGTGGACACACATTGTATCTGCTGGTGTATTGACTGTGCATCTCTGCTAAGTAGAATTCTCCTGAGAACATCTACTGGCTGCCCCAGTTTCTCTATTTTATCCAAATGAAACCAATGAAACCAAGATAGTCAAGATGGGTTTACTGAGGTGGCAGGTTACAGTATTCTGGGTTCACATGTGGAAGTCACAAAGCTATGCACCTTCATCCTTCCATGAAAGGATTAATAAAAGACCAATGCTGAAACTTCAAGATACTTCAAAGGGGTCATAACTGCTCGTAACCCATCTCAGCCAACAGAAAGAACCAGAAAAAGGGAAAAAATGTTCATGGACAATTCATTATGTCTACTTTCCTCTTGGTCATCTGTTTTTTAACACTAGAAGGACACATTGAAAAGGTGAATGTTTTACTTGTTTTAAGTGCTAGGCATAATGTCATCTGAATTGACAGCAAAGTTGTCTCCAACTTTTGTTTTCATGTGCAAATGAAAGTGTATTTACATTTTAAGATGAAAATATTTGGTTTTAATTTTAATAGCTAGCTGGAACTACTTAATAGATAATACCAACAAAGGTGTATTGCTGTCAAATCATCATCCTTTCATTACAGATATAAAGCATGTTAGAAGCTTAGAAACAAAGTACTGTTGGTTCTTGGAAGGAAAATAGGCAGCAGGACTTGTTTGTATAGCAAATGACCACTGCTAGTACGAAGTTCAAGATGTGACACTACCTTAAAAAAAACATAAAATGAATATTCAAAGGTGGTAGGTGTGTTGGGTTGTTTTTTTTTTAACTTCTTATGTTCTCAGAATAGTTTATACTTCCACTTCTAAGAGAATTGCTCCACTACAGTAATCCAAATTTGTGAATGTTGTGCTGGGAAACAGGCTAAAACTTGAAACTGAATTTGGTTATTTCAATAAAAGGGCAGCTGACTAACACCTTTGCAAGTACTAAACCCAAGTAACCTCACATGAAGCCCATAATTGAATTAATACAATGACAGAATTTTTTTTTTCTTTAGATGAATTAAGAGCTATCAAAAGCAAGAGTACAGTTTAAGTATGCTATTAACGCTTCTTTTTCTGCAGTAGTCACTCAATGAATTGTAAATACTCCAGTAGTGCACTAATATACAGTATTTCTCATTAATGTAACAGTACCATGTCAAATCTTTGGCCTGTTTATACTGTAGGTGACAACATACAAATTCTCTCTTCTATAATTTACATAAACTATCCCAAAAATGCCATCAAGATGAAGTAGTTTTTAAACCACATTGACCAAAACCAGGTCAAACAAAACAATTCAGTGATTAGACTGTGTACCAAAAATTTTCAAGGAAAATGATTGAGCTGACATGTTATTCATATTTAAGAATATGTAAGTTGGATGCAAACTAGTCAGAAAACTATTGTTGTTAGGACAGACTAAGATGCAGATACATAACTCTCAAAAGAATTTTGACTGGGAAAAAAAAAAAAAGACCAGAGAAAAAAGCAAAAATGTCTCTGGGAAGAAGAGTCAAATATTTGTATCTATTCATGACTGCATCTACAGCTAAGCAGTACCCTGAAAAAAGAATCCAATAACCAAAAGTAATTTATAATATGGCAAAGAATATGAAATTGTGAGGCTGGTTGTATAGTAATTGGCATCTGTTCAAAATAACAGCTCACTGAGCTTTGTGCCACATCTCTTCAAGCTTCAGTAGGAGACCACTGTCTAAACCCACGTTTCTGGAGAACATCTAGTTTAATGAGATTGGGGCCACATAGAGAGAACTGAATCAAATGCCCTCATGACTTAATGTGGCTATTTACTTTGCTTACAAAGGGAACTGATCAGGACAAAATGCAGGAAAGCTAGTCTCTGGAAAATACTATACCACAATTTCCTGCCAGGAAGTAAATAAAATTAAAGTATTATTTCACTCACTTAAAATCAATAAGTGAAATTCAGTAAAAGCTTCAGATTAAGTAACATATATATTTTCAGTACAGAGTGCTTTGCTTCCCTGCAGCAATTGAAAAATTAAAAAAGAAACCCTTACTTTAAGAAAAACCTGGAGATCTTGGGCTTCAGTGTGCTTCAGGATGTCTTGCTGTAGGTGTCTGAACACAGAAATACACATATATATTTGATAATCAGGACCAAGGAAAATACATATAGCAATGTAGTGACAGATCTCACTCCAGTCCATGTAATTCCAGAAACACTGAGTTATCCATTGCAGACAAATCTAGATGAAAATGAAATTATAGATAATTAAATTGCTGTAGACATTCAGTCATAATTGATCAGCTTTCTCTCTTAACTTTTCTATACTATAGACACTTTTTCCTGTAACATTACCATACTTATGAAAATAAAAGGGATAAAGTACAAAAGAAGCCAAGAATCACCATTTTTTAAATCACAGCTTCTGAATAGACTTCCAGTGAGTTCTGCTAAACATAACACCCTGCATCTGTGCATCTCACTTATCTGAGTATATTCTGGCAACTCCTGAGGTTGAGACATAAAACTCAAAGTCCAATGAAAGCAAAGGTAATATTTTCCAAGATTTTTTTAAAATGTGGCCTAAAGGATAATGAGGGTGATGAAGGTGTGTTTAATGTGAATTTTCCTTTAAAATTAAAGTAGTTCTTCGCCTTATGAATGAATGTTAGACCCTTCCCTAAGACACGTTTTCATTTAATGAAGTGAGAATGGAACACACTTAGCGACTCCATTTTCCAGTTCTAAATCACAATGTATTAAGATGTGTACAGCACATTTCATTTAGTTCTAGACCACAAATCTTCTGCTAATCAGTCCTGAAAGTGTTTAAAAATATGCAGCAGCAGAAGTACCAAGATTCTAATTAGATGACAGCAGCCATACTCTGGCATTAAATCTGTTTTCAGGTATTTATTAATGCACACAAGCCCTTAAATACATCAGAGTTGTTTTCACAGTTCAGGGTTGGTATGTTTTTAGTCCTGCGATAGAACTGCAAAATCACACAGAAGATAGAGTGGTATCCACCAGTGGCATTTCAGTAACACGTTAAATAAAAAAAAAAAAAAAATCACCACACAAAAACCTTGTCAGCAGTTTAGAACAATAACTAGTCTATTATTAATTGAGTGCAAACAATTAAAAAAGTATACAGTAAAACTTACACAAGAATAGTTGAGGAAGGAGTGACTGTCCCCATGTGTTCTCCCACCCCAAAACAGGAACCCTATTATAAGCACCTCATTCCTATGCTGAGATAATGCCCCTCATCTGCCAATCCTCCCTCTTCAAAGACCAAATCCCAAGGTGACTATTTTAAACAATATCTGTACCACACTGGCATCGGCCCCCATTAAGAAGTCTCATAAGCTGCAAATCTTGTGGCCAAAAGGAATTTTGAAGGCATAAGATGAAAAACATTTTTCTTGCCTTGGAGCAGCAATAAGCTTTCTTACTGTGGTGAGAGATCCTTTGCATTGGCAATCTAACTCATTATTGCATGAAGCTGTTCATGCTTCATCGTGACTGTAGTCTTTACAAGTAATGCTCTATACATAGCATTCCATATTACCAAAGAATTGTAGTAAGTAGGTAAAATGAAAGCTAACATTATGGATAAGTATTCTTCTTTAATTCCCTCTTTAATATAGAAGAATAGAGTGTTACCTGATTGTAATAGTTATGGTAACTCATATACAATTTTGCTCTAATATCGCCTGAACTGCTTCCTATTACACACCTATCCCAAATTACTCATTTCCCTCCTATGGAAAATTTAGAAAATTATTCCAGGGAATAAGATATTCTATTTATCGTTAATAATAAATCTGAGGTTTTAGTATATATTATTTTTATCAAGTTTTCTGCATGAACATGTTATCAGCTGCAGTACACTCTCATTATTCTACCAAAGTCAGTTGCTTTCTATTTTCAGATGCTCTAAGTCTCAATACCATCTCTTACCCCCAGTTTCATAACCACCACACAAGTGCTGTATAGAAAAAACACAGCAGTTCCTGAACGTCCTTGATTTTGTGGCTTTAAGTCAAAAAGTTGATGATACTTTGATATGCTTTCATCAGTTACCTGGGATGGAGTGAAACCAGACATGTGGAAGGCTGAAAAGACAAGTGGCAACTCAGCTTTCAGCAACATTTCAATGTGGTGAGCACAGCAAAAATAGACTGGATGGATGCCAGATTCCACTGTGGTAATAGGCAGGTGCATCTGATTAACAACAAGAACATCATCATCAACAACAAAATTGAGGAAAAGGATTACAGACTACAAACGTGTTATTTTAAAATACCTTGCTGAGAAGAATATATAAAAATATTCATGTTTACTTTTACGATAAGTCATCCCAGTTATTTCAGAGACAAGAAATAGAATAAACAAAAAAGCTGGTACTACCATCATGAAAAACATGTAGTTAAACTAAAGGAAATTAAAAGTTAGAAACTGTCATTAAATATATACTGACTATTCCTTGCATTAGCAATCTAGTTCTTTATTGCATGTAAGCTTTAATTGTCAAAGCAGGGATGGAGAAACCGTTGTTGTATTTTAAACAAAAAAAAAACAGAAGAAAAAAAAGACAACCTCTGTTGGATTTTTTTTTTTTCCCCATTTACTGGTGGATTGAGCAAAACTTCTATGGTATTAGAAGTTGTTTTCTATGTGCACATTTCTTTGTATGCGTGGCTGGTATGAGTGAAATTCCGTTTTGCGCAGCAAAAGGAACAGAGGTTTTATCAGTATGGAAAGCTCTGGATATCAGTGCCTGGTTTCTAGGTAATGAATCCTTGACTTTGTGTTGGAAGGTCAAGGTACATCCTTTGGAATTTTCCTCCTTCCTGAGGTAGGCAGCATCACAATCCAACTGCTGGATAATTCCTCATTCATGATTTGACATTTTATTTTAGTTTACATTGCGGTAGTTATGCAAATAGGTTAATTACTGAATTTTCTCTTTGTGTTTTCAAGATATATTATGAAAAAGAAATCATTTAGATATTGAGAATGAATGTTAGCACCGCAGCAACCTGCCTGCAATGCTGGCTAGTTCTCGTATGGAAGATGACACTGAAGTTCTCAGCACTTACGGTGTTCAGCACAATTATATTCACACAGTGGAGCAAAATTTCATTGTGCTGGAACAACCTCAGGGCTGGACTCAATGCTGTGAGTGGACCAATGCGGTCACTTCTGGTGAAAAGACAGGCCAATTCATATTAATACAGAAGCTTGCATGCAGAAGAGGTATGAAATCTAATCTGTGCTTCTTATACCCCAGAGTTCTCTAATAAAGGCTACAGTTGTTTTATAGTTTATGTTCAAAACATTCAAGACAACATGACAATGTACAAAGTCAAACTGGAAGGGTTTTTATTTTAAATAGATGGAATCACCCCTAATGAAAGATGGAAATTATGTTTCCTATACTACAAACTTGATCCAAAATACTAATAATTTAAAATTGTCAAGCATTCAGTATTTGGGCAGTAATAATTTTTGAAATTTACTAAATACATTCTAATGTATTTAGTAAATTTTAAAACTGATAGTTTTACTAAAAACATCAAAAGGATGGACTTGCACACTGTTTTTAAAAAAAAAGCTCATTCAACAGTATTGCAGTCTTCACACAGAATTTAATGCCACTATCGAAGTTTGTTTTACTGCCAGCTTTAAAATTCAATAACATTGCCTTTACTATCAGTCCATCTGTTATTTCATTACTTTTAAACAACCATTTGAGCAAATGTCAAATCTATATCTTTCTGAGAGTATTTTTCAGGGTCACGTATTCAGTTAGTGGGCTTTAGTGAAAACTTAATGCGTTAAAAAAACCCACCCAAAACTAAGGAAATTGATAAAGTCTCCTTTAGAAACTTTCAAAGTTGCCTTTCAGAAAGAAACAGCTTTTAAATTCTTACAGAAATATGCAGTCTTGGTAGCCAGAGAAATGCTGAAACGAGAAGACGTGAAAATCGCTGAAGAAACGTCAGTGTCTTCTCCCCGTCCCCTGACATTATGAGGAAGACAGAAGACGCAAACCAGTCGTAGCCAGCGTAGCGCTCCTGCAAGCAGCCTGTGTGAGAAGGTTAAGGAACTCGGGCAGAGATCTCCTCCTCACTGCCCTGCAGGAACTGCAGCCCTACTCCTCCCCAGGCCCATGCACACAGAAGCAAGAGCTGGTTTGTTAGAGATGGGACAAGGGGAATATAGCTGCACAGAAGGCAGCTTCCTGAGGCACAGCTGCCTCTCAAACTGAATTAAGAGAAATGATTTAAGCTATTTTCCCTATACGCTATTTTTTTTCTGTAAGTAGGCAAGCCAAATCCACAAAAGTAAACAAAAAACAAGGAAATGCAAAAAACCTCGCACCTAAAGAAGTGTGCTTATAGTACAAGAAAGGAGAATGGTGGAGGAGGAAAACAGGAGTTGCGAAATTGTGGAAAAAAACAAAGTAAAAGGAAAGCTTTAAAAAAGAGATTAAGCATACTGTGACTAATATACCTGAAGTGTATTTTAATAGTGATATGTAAGTGTGATACCTGAAGAATATAGCAAAGCTTGTTGGAAAGGGGTATCTGTTTTATTTTTAAAAATATTTCCACAGTAGATCTAAAAGAGTCAGAAGACAAAACATTCCTGTTGATCAGATTACAGCCACATATCATTACATGGGCAATACCATTAACACTGTTGGTATTGGGGGAGTACCACAAATACTCATTAATGCTCAAACGTGCATTGCTGCAGACTCTAGCACATACAGAAAGATGTGATCCTACTCCGAAACAGTGTATGTCAAAAATAAATGAGACTTACAATTTTAACAAAGTATGGAAACAAAAGGGTGAAGATTTTCTTGAATGCATTGGGAGTGCATTTTAACTTAACAAAATTTCAAAGTAGAAGTGCTGCTTTTTTTTTTTTCTTTCAGTACATATTACACATCTATACCACCATCAAAAGCCCAAACTGAGAGTCAAATTTCACTGGCATTTTTAGGCAATATAATTTATGCCATCAAGAAAGGATACAATGTGAGGATACCACAGTTCTTTGCTGTTGTTTCAGAAATTTCTCACAATTCATTAACACGAAGCACAGCCCATTTTCAGCATGTTCTTTTAGCAATTTTAGATATTTTCCATATCTAGCACAAAAAGTTAAAAACCAAAACTGTTTAAAGGTTAAATAGTTTTTTTTAATTCCTAAAAAGCAAGAACTCATATTTAATAGGCCTGTGAAAGTTAAGCTGTCATAGCGTTGTTCATCACAAACACTATGTTGTAGATATACACATAAATGATTTAATAAAAGCTATTATGCTTTATCTAGGAAGGATACACACCAAACATCTGCTACTCAATGTTACAATTCCTCACCTAAATTCCTTTTAGTTCAGTTTTAGAGACTGTGGTGGGGACGAGCAAGTACTCTAACACACACGACTCATTTTCTTCACATACACTATTTAGAATTCCATCTAACTATATTATACGTGTAATTATTAGCATCAGAATTCAAATATTAATGGTAAAGATAACAACCTCTGGAAGTACAGACACATTAGCTTTTCCGTCATCACGGCTCTGCAAATTACCAGCCAAATAAAATGTTTAAATGGAATATAACTAAGCTTAGCTAAACATAACCATTTAGGGAGGAAAAAAAGACACGTAACTCAGCATAATGTAATTTTATGGTAAATCTTACTAACAAGTTACAATTAGTCTTTACAATAATAAAGGATAATAACTTATATAATCTGTAAAGATAACTTAATTAAGTACTAATACTTTTTTCATTTTCAGAGTTAGAATTCATTTTCTTAAAGATGATCTTTAGATTTAAACAGTATAAAGCATTGAGTTGGTGGATTAAATATCATTAAAGTCATTCCACGAAAATCAAACAAATCCTAGAAGTAGGAAAATATTTTAATACTATGTACCTGACTGTCATTTCAACACCAAGCTGCTGCACAGATGAAAGGCTTTCATTCTTCACATCTGCATCCATGGCTAAAACAAAAGAAAAAAATACAATAAATGATAAATATGCTTTTAACTGAATACTAATGTAAAGCTTTTTTTTTATGTATGAATACCAATTTTGGAGAACCGTTTCTTATTTGAAATGAGTTTAGTAGTGTTTGCAAAGGATGCATCAAGAACTTGCATTCTTCACACGTGTTTATTTTTTGATTAAAATCACCTTCTTTATAAGGAAATCTTCACTGTTAGTATGCTTATCATTAGCTTTACAGCACGATGTAAACAAACAACATCTTTTTCAGTCCCATTTCTTAGTAGAGCTTTAGCCTTTCTGGCCAAGAAATCAGACAAAGCAGCATTTTCTGATCTACTTTCTTCCATTCCAGTGGCCTTCAGTCTCCTAGCTCTAAAACCAACTTTATTAAAAAAAATTCTATTTTGATACCAATCACAGAAAACTTTGTAATCGATGGATTTAAAAAATCCTGTATTTCTATGCATTTTTTCACACAGTAATATATGCCCCGTTTTCTGCATTTGTTTAAATTAAAAATCCAAATTAGACAAATTAATAAATCATGAATTAAAGCAACCTCTGTTGTAATATTTTCTCAAAATTTTAAATTCTAAATGCAATTAAAAATGGGGCATTGTTTCTCTCATGTACATATATATAACTATACCTCAGAAAAAAAATTACAGTCTAATAATATTATGAGTTACAAAGCTGAGGGCTTAAATCTTTAATATACTTCTTTCAAAGTGCTACTTAAAAAACAACAACAAACAAAACAAATAAAAAAAACTCCTAAAAAACAACTGACATAATTTGTTAAAAATGTAAATAACAGATACGGCAGCAGAAGTCAAAATTTATTATCATGTAAGTGATAAATGTAAAAATCCGATTAAGCAGATCACACAGTAACTTGATATGCATTTTTTCTATATCCTTCTCAGACAGATAGAGAAATCAAACTGAAGGATTCCATGGCTACCAATTCAGGTAAACATTCTATGTTCCTGGTAATCAAACAGGGACTAAGGCAGTAAAGATGACATATTTACAGGGTAAGGGAGGAAATGCCTCTGGTTAGGAAAAAAAGTTAAAGAAAAAAAAAATTAAGCAGCACTCTGTTCAGATGAGATGAAGTAGGTTGAAATTTTCATGAAGAAAATAATGCAGCAAAATTATATTCGACAATGAAGCAATAAAATTCAGCAGAGGAAGTATAGTAAGAAAAAACCCCCTCTCTGTATTATAACTTTAATAGAGGACAATGATCTAAGTGTTAGGGTCATGAGAAATTAACCTTGTACTTTTGGCAAATACATTTACACATAAGAAAAATGAACTGGTCTTTGAGTAGAACAAATTTATTCAATAATCTGATGGGACTGAAATAGCAAACCCACATCAGAGAGTTTTTTTTACCCAAAGAACAGAAGTTCAAATATCTTTGCATAGCATACCAGCAACACAATATATGGAAGAATACGTATAAAATTACAGGGCATTTCAGTTAAAAACCCAGAAAGATGAGTGAAACAGTTCGTATCTTCTTACAGCTTCTGTTCCAAGTTACCTGTTTACTCAGGCTGCAACTACCATACTAAGTCAATTCATTTTCAGGTTCCTGTGTGCAACTGTGAAGGCAAGAGGCATACGTATATTCTAGAAACCAGGGGGAATTTGAATGAGTTGGCTATGACTAACGGCTAATTCAGTCCTGAGACGACTATATTTAATGGCAGGAGAGAGGCAAGCAGTATAACCACCTCTAAGCCACAAGGAAGCCCTGCCTCCATTTTGAGGCGGATCCTCCTGTGGGTGACAATGCAGGAGCTGGTATCCAAGTCCAGCAAGGGTGTAATGAGGAACAGCTTTATCACAACCCACGATTTGAGCCCAGTTTCCACTCTGTAACAGTTTACAGCAAGTACTGAACGCTTATTTCCCATTCACATTAAAAGAACACAACTGATTTCATTGATCCTCATTGCCTTTTCTTCTCTGTTGTAATAATTTCTTAGTTTCTGAAAAGGGTTTTCTCCTTATCAGTTTTCCTTTTGGTATTTTCCCCTGTACTGTGGAAGAAGATAAAATTAACATAGAGTTTGGATTGAAGAATAATTCTATATTACACAGTACCTCATCAAGGCAAAAACTCTTGCTTTTATACACCAGTGTATTTGATATAATCATAGCTCCGTACACTAGGCAGTCAAGTTGCTACCAAACCACAACTCACAATGGGAACACATAAACTGTGGTTCTTTGTCCTGGGTCAAAAGTTTTTATTTTCCATTTTGTTTACCAATTAATAGACTGGGAAGACTAGGCTTTGGAAAACTATAAAAACTATGAAGTCATTTAGAATACACAAGGACCACTTCCCACTGACTAAAAACTGGACCTAGAAACCTTAAATGCTTCATTAAGCTTAGAAAACTGTTATTAACAACAAGTGGAATATTAAAATACTGCATATTGCAATCCATGGATAAAAAGTTGACTAGTAAAATTGCAGGAGTATGTTGTGACTACTATTGTAATGATGCTTATACCTCTGGATTTAATATACTGAATTTAATTTTCTACAAAACTCATTTGACAGATATTTATCAATACACCTGATATAACTAACTGTCTTGAAACACAATGGGTTTCATAACAAAAGGCATCAACAGATCAATTTTCTAAATAAGAATGCTGATTATCCTCAAACAAAGGACAGAACACCTCTCTGAACTGTGAATTAGATAACAACGTGATACAGCACTGTGGCTATTATTAAATGGAATGAACAACATGCTTTGGCCGATTCCTTTTTATTTATCTAATAAAACAAAAAATTCTATGTTGAACAGGTATTTTACACTTCTTTCTTTAAAAATTTAAAACACTGTAAAATAGACATTAAGTCAAAATTAAATTAGTGACTTGAAGGATACCAGAATTCTCTAGGAGCTGATTTACAATTTAAAAAAAAAAAAAAAAATTATAATAGAAAGTTGACTTTATCTCTCATTCTAAAATGCATTAACAAACCCCACAGCAGTAAGTATGGACCATTTTTAAGTGTAAATGATACATTTTTTTTTTTAGCCTTTTTTAGCCATGCAACTGCTGTTTATATTAGCAACCTACCATACACACTTCAGATAAGCTAATCGTACGAAATATTGGTATGCCTGCTCTCAAATATTTTTTTAAATCCACTATTTAACACAATCTTGTTCATTCAAAAGAGAAAATGCTTCCTTTGAAACACCAAGGACTGTAAACTATTAATTGTCAGTGACAACTTTAAACAAAAAAAACCCAAGAACACTACACATGAAAAATTCTAGAATATTAACTTTTTCTACAATAAAGAAGTATTTCTTTTTATGACTTGGTAATCTTCCTCTTGTTTCCAACCCTGCTACCTCTAAATCAAATTCAGTGTTCCATAGAGAACAAAAAAAGAGAATTAGGACCTCTGCTGCTTGAGTGGGGGGAGCAGTGAGCGTAGGGAGCACAGCAAAAAAAGGCAAAGTGGGCTCATTGAGCAACTTGTCCCCCCTGGTTCAGTTAGCCTAAATCTGGGATTCCTAGGTAAGGTATGCTTCGCTGACATTGCCTATCCAGTCTTCATCTTTAAAGCGAAGCAATCCTGTGCATCCTGGATAGTTCCAGATGCAAATCAGGTGATCTGGGGAGAGATGGGGATTAACTTCTGCTTACAAGTCCTTTCCTTATTTATTTATTTATTTATTTTCTGCAGAACAAAACTTCGTGATGGAAAGGAATTTGAAGGTTTTCATCTTATGCCAATAGGAAAAGATGGGCTGATTGTCTTCTGTGGTTTTTATCTTCCAGGTCTTCCTGCAAAACTGAGCAATCGTAAATGTCAAAAGGGATTAAGGGGCATGAGAAGAACAGGATGAACGGAAGATGGGGAGCAATTCTGTAAACAATCTCAGTGTTTCCTTGCGTTGAGGTCATGACTGATCATTCGTACTAACTCTGATCATGCCCATTTCAAGCATCTCAATGGGCAGTACTTCTCAAAATGTTTTGTAGCATTCAGAGGCACAAAACCAGACATCCCATAAGGCATGATTTGCAAAGGCAACTACATATTATTGTTAAACTCAATTTGTAGCTATAGGCTACAAACACTTCAGAGTAAGTTAACTGGTACGCACAGTCCAGCAGTATTCTTCCTGATCAGACTAGACTTCAATCAGCTTTACAACTCACATGAAAGATTGCTTTCTTATTCATTTTCTCTCTTACCATGAAGAAGCTTTTATGTGTTTAAGTCAGAAAATGGGCTACATCGCATTCATACTGAAATGACAGGATACCAAGCTGAAACAGCTTTAGGGCATATTTCATAGAATCATAGAATCATTAAGGTTGGAAAAGACCTCTAAGACCATCGAGTCCAACCATCAACCCAACACCACCATGCCCACTAAACCAAGTCCCTAAGCGCCTCATCTAAATGTCTTTTAAATACCTCCAGGGATGGTGACTCAACCACTTCCCTGGGCAGCCTGTTCCAAGGCCTGACCACTCTTTCAGTAAAGAAAGTTTTCCTAATGTCCAGTCTAAACATCCCTTGGTGCAACTTGAGGCCATTTCCTCTCATCCTATCCCTAGTTACTTGGGAGAAGAGACCAACCCCCACCTCACTACAACCTCCTTTCAGGTAGTTGTAGAGCGCGATGAGGTCTCCCCTCAGCCTCCTCCAGACTAAACAGTCTGAGTTCCCTCAGCCACTCCTCGTAAGATTTATTCTCCAGGCCCTTCACCAGCTTCGTTGCCCTTCTCTGGACACGCTCCAGCACCTCAATGTCCTTCCTGTAGTGAGGGGCCCAAAACTGAACACAGTATACAAGGTGCGGCCTCACCAGGGCCGAGTACAGGGGCACGATCACCTCCCTACTCCTGCTGGCCACACTATTTCTGATACAGGCCAGGATGCCGTTGGCCTTCTTGGCCACCTGGGCACACTGCCAGCTCATATTCAGCCGGCTGTCAACCAGCACCCCCAGGTCCTTT
>NW_009203462.1:0-11139 GCF_000690835.1 Fulmarus glacialis | reverse complement strand
CCCCGGCACCGAGGTCAGGCTGACCGGCCTGTAGTTCCCCGGATCCTCCTTCCGGCCCTTGTAGATGGGCGTCACACTGGCAAGCCTATACATATCATACAACTTGTATGGTCTTTAGGTAATAATTAATTTATTTCCCTGTTTAACTGCTGTTACCCCAAAGAAACTACGGGTTTCCCTTTTTTGTTAAGTGAAGAAAATTACTAAAGCTGTTGCTCACATTATAGATTTAGCTTTTTCACTTCCTGATTCCCAGACCAAATGTTTTTATGGCTATATAAATAATCTTTGCAAAATGTTAATGAATGTTAAATTTTAACTTCAATGATGGTAAGAAAGATTAGTTTTCTTTGTATAGATGGAAAATACTTTTGATTCAAAGGAACCATGTAAGTAACAATACTGCAAACAGTTGAAAATCCCATGATGGCCAGAGCCACCTGCATAATTCCTGCAGATGCTTCAAAAATCTTTAAAGTATGTAGTTATGTTCGCTATCAGATCTCTAGTCCTTGGCTTTGTCCATATAAACTGAAATTGTGGAACTCACAAAATCTCTTTTTTTTTTTAACAAAAAAGTACTCTTTAACAGGTACCTAAACATTGACACTGTCAGCGGGCAGGTGCCCAAACAGTCAGTATAGAACTTTCTGTTTTGTCAGTACCTATCCCCTCTCCTTCTGATGTCCTTATGAAAGTTTTCTATTTTAAAACATTATTTGGAGTTGGGGCAGAGCAGAAGTCATACGTTTCTCACTATATTCTCTTCTGCCATTTTGCTACCATTTTTTGATCATGTCATCTCCTCCACTAGGCTACTCATCTACAGCACTTCTGACAGTCTGAATCTCATATTCATTGTTAGAATTGCTATGAAAAAATCCCATTTCAAAGAAAAGTATTACTATTGTTGGATTTGAATTGCGAATGGATACAATGTAAACAAGATCCAAGAATAATTGCTGGAGAATGCTGTTCGTTTCACATCAGAGATAGGTAATCTCATGTGCAATTCCACCTTGACTATTGAAAGTATCTGTTATGTCATCAGTATGCTTGTCATAACAATACAACATCAAAATATTTGTATCTAGAACTACTTCTTTATGTACTGGTCATCACTAATAGTCAAGCTGTTTTGTCAGCAACATCATTAAGAATGAACCACATTTTCAGTCCAGTTACATATAAACTGGCAAAGGGCAAAATGCTTTTTGCTAACCGCATCTTTAAAGTGGACACCCATCTTTAAAGAAGTGCATTCATCAAATGATGCAGGAAGAAGGGAAGAATGCCCTTCCTTCTCCTCCCCTTTCAGCCCAATTTCAGGTTGTAGTCCTGTATTTCTCAATTGCTACTCCTTCTGATCAGCTCTATACTGATAGCTTCCCATTGGTGGTTTTAAAATTTCTCAGTTCATTACCCGATCCACCTGACTCTTAGAAGATTAAAAGCTCATTAAATGGTAGAAAAGTTCCTATGAGATTTTGTTCAGCTGGAGAACTAAGCCTCATCTAGAGAAGGAACACACCATGACATTTGAGTTTTACGGCCAAGACCTGAAATCCCTGAGGTTCTGTCCCTTTGGCAGTACATGGCAGAGCTGTTTCAGAGAAAGTCCGTTGGAAAGGGAGAACTCAACTGCAAAGTCATCTGCACAACCAGAGCTACCAAAAAAACCAGTTGATCCTGAAAGGTCATAGCATTCCCAAGTTTGGGCAGTATGCAACACATGGCGGAGATCAATTAAGAAATCCAGACACCAACATATTAGATGACTCTGCAAGTGGAATTCTTTGAGAAATGGGTTTGTTGGAACCTTGAGAAAACTAATACATTTCCACAAAGCATTTATGTTGCAGTGAACCGGAATTTGCTAACAGGAAGAGCAACAGGCTATTTTAGGAACTTCATATCCCTAATGCAAAATGCCTATTTTACTACTATAGCAAATTTCAGTTTCTTGCCATCCTATTGCCTATTACAGCCAGACATCAATGATTTGGTTTTCAACGTTTCAGGTTTTTTTAAGAAGAAAGAAAAATAAAAGCAAAGTAGAAAGTATTAATTCTGGGAAAGGGGATAGGCAGAGTTCACTAACATTTAACATACATATTGTATGTTACTTTACTCATCTGAATCCACATGACAGCAGTATCATGGCTGCTAGCAGAAAGTAAACTTCAGGTAAGATTTGTGTTACTGTTTATAATTAAACACTACAACTGCATAGTGGTTTATCAGGTATTTTTCCTTCTCTCTTAACTTGAAAATGATAACAATCCAAACTAATTTGATTTTTCCATATTTGCAAATTTTATAATAGACTGAAATCCTGAGGGATTCCACAGCAGATGGATGACTCTGTTATTCTAATTACAACTACCTACGGCTTTAGAAAGCTGTCATTTTTTAAGATAATCAATTTCTCATTTCAAGAAATATGATAAACACTGAATATCTATGCATTGTACTGAAACCACTTTCATGAAAATTGTGGCTTCTCTTCATTAAAATTAAACAACTATTAGAAGCTGTTTTTCAGTTCCTCAGACCCAAATTTATTCAACAGAATGGTGGACACATGCAATTGCCAAGTGCATGTTTGGCTTAGATGTGCAGCTAGAAAGATGCATCTGGAATATAGTTTACCTTCTAACAACTCATTAACTTTACCTAATTCAAAAAAAGGTCTCTACTGCAACAGCAGTTTTGGGATTTAGCTTAGATAGAGCTTACACATACGTATATGGAAAAGATACTGTGAAATCACATGGCATTCAATAATTAATTGTTCTCCTTGGAGAAATTCCAACGCTTCATACACATTAGCATAAAACCCTGGGAAATGTATACAAATCTGATCAACCATTATTCAATCAGTGAGAAACCTAATTTTAAGTAAATAAGGTCTGATAAAGATTTGACCATGTATTGTTTGTCCCTTCTGTACAAGCATAGGAAGCATAATACAGAGTTGGATTCTCAAAGCACATTCCCTGTCTTCATAGGAACGCTACACTGTATGTTTTATGATGTAAAAAAGAGCCTGAAATGAGTGTAAATTTAGCTATACAACTGATTCTTACAATCAAGCCCTTTTACTGTTCCAGAGTGGAGTATAATCATAGATTAAATTTTGGAGCCAGATTTTTGTTTCTCTTTCATGTCAATCAGCATGAATTTATTGGTCTAAACTAGTTTCCCTGGACAACACACATTGCTACACCTGTCTGAAAAAGGTGCTATGAAATTTTAGTAACTATTTTCCTATAAAACTTAAAAGAAACCCTTGATGAAACATATGCTCTCTTTCCTGGACTGGAGAACTCTTCACAAAAAGAGTCTGTGATAATGGTGCTGCTGACAGGGAAAGAAAGCATTAAGGCAACATCAGCCCTCTGCCTACATTTCACATCAGTTTCTTACCACCAGATTACTGACTATCCTTGAGAAGGCTTCTCACTCTCCCATTTCCAAGCTTGTCTTCATTAAAGCACATGGAATATCAAAAGCATTTGCAAATGAAAACTGTTCATCAGTCAACCCTTTAAATTTTTTATTTGAGAACTGAACAGGCAAACTTACCCAGAATTAATGTCCAATAGTGCCTGTATAAAACTGAATGAAAAAAATATTCAGAAAATACAAAAAGGAATGTCATACAAGACTGGGTTGGATTATTATGGAAAGAAAATCTGTCAAACTCAAGAAAATCAAGAATTGAGGCTTTTACTGTTATCTTTGTTTTGTTTCTGTACCTATTCTTTGGGATTTTCCATTCTAAAAGATTAATTTAATGTATGCATTTGTCACAGGATTTTCAAACCTGGTGTTTCTTCAAAGTTGGCATTAAATTTTAGACAAATAATGTAGTGTTGTTGCCACCTCCACCGAATCAATGGTTTATGGTGAAATCAGTGAAGTAGAAGATCCAGGTTCAACCTTCCTGAACGTGTTAAATCCTAGCTTTGAACAAAGAGTTGAGAAGAGTGGATTGAAACTAAGGTCATCTAAGCGCACAGAGTATGGACTACTGCTTCCCTTCATTAGAGTTCTTCCACACTGGATGGAAGCACTTAGCTGTTATGATTAAGAAACATCAGGATGCTGTCTTTGCTGGGCAAGGCATCCACTTGGAGGTTGCAGTGTTAGATGTCTGTTCCACCGCTAGTTAGTTTTTGCCTTATTCAAACCAAGTGGGTTTTCCCATTTTTCTAACAGGAAATGCTACAATAACCTTGAAAAGTTAGGCCTGGGGGCTATCCTGTTCTCCAAAGAAATGCGAGATAGGCATTCCCCAAGACAGAAAAGAAAACTACACCTGGGCCTTCCGTATCATTGGAGAATGTGTGATACTTTGAACTGCGACCTAAAAAGAGAGATGTACAGAGAGGAGCAAGAGGGGCAGTCTAGGTGTCAAATAAATCATTTACATCATGAAGACATTATGTGGGCTTTCAAAGGAACCATCATAATCATAATTTGAATTCAGAAGTGTCAGAAAAATGTAAATAGCAAGTCTTATGAGTCCATGAAAAGATTTTTATTGCTCATTGTGCCACCTGAGAAGTTGAAAAGTAAATGACAAACTAATGCAGGACAACAAAAAGCCCTTTAAGGATCTTTTAAGGAAAAATAAAATAGTGACAGAAAGAACTGTCACATCAGCAACTCTCTTCATTAAGCAAAGAGAGAGATTCTCAAATAAAATTAAAAGTATTCCGTTAGCAAGGTTTTCAGAAGGTAAAGGCCACTACATAAAAGAAAGAGATGCTCTGAATTACTAAAGGGGGTTTATGCTTTAAAACTTCAAAGGCAAGTCTGAAGTCTCCAAGGACACTACATTTGCATGCTATGGATGTGAGAATAAAATATCAGTATAAAGAACAGACTGTCCCCAAAGCAGGCTTGGTTCTCCAGAGTTAGTGGTAGAGTAAGTACTCTAAACGACTGAACTACAACCTAAGAGAAAAGTCCTGGACAGATAGTAAAGAATGGAAGTGCAGATATTAACAATGCTTTGAAATCTTCCAATTCTATAAGTACTTCAAAATATTAAAACATACTACTTTACACTCAGAATAAATTAACTTTATCACTCATCCTTTATTCTTGGCTGTACAAGAACAGCCATCTGCACAAAACTAACACTCAGATTACTCTGCCAACAATAGCAGTTCTTTAATACATATCCTTTAATGCAATATAAATTGCATACCTTTGGGTTGATTATATATTATGGGCCTTTCAAAAGGTGAGCCAGATTGCTTACACCATCTTAAATGTTTACGCCACCCGCTTTGCAAATCATTCTATAATAGGTGTCAACAAATACTTTGAATCATGCCCTCACGTGTTCTGCATCTCCATCTTTCCATTACGCATACAGAAATGTGAAAGCCCATCACTAATAATTATCTGTACTGTTTACTCAAGCACATCATCTTTTGCTTCAAAGTGAGGTATTTCCCACCAGTTAAGTAATGAATTTCTGAGCTGTTAAAGAACATTTTTAACAACCCCCAAAATGCTACAGATACATTTAAAAGGAAAATAATTTGAATATGAAGAGGCTGTATGGCAATAAATTATTAGGAAACTAACCTTTATAGTTTCCCGTGCTGAAATAACAATCCAATCGGCTTTCAGAAAGATGTGACACAAACTTTTCAATTAATTCTGCCAAAACTGCAAAAAGTAAAAACCCGTTAAAACATTAGAGGCAATGAACAAAATGTGGCATTACATTGCCTAACAAAATGACAATATGTGAGAAACTAAAGCTATTTGAATTCCTGCATGTTTATTCAAGTTTTTAGCAGAACAATTCAAAGCATGCACTGCGCTTTTGCATTCCTAACACCATTGCTAACTTAAATCAAATTTTAATAGCTTTACTGAGAATATATTCAGTGTAAACAGAAAGAGAATCCCATACCATCTTTATATCCTCCAAGGATTACTTCAGAATTTGTTACATGGTTTCAATATGAAATTAAAATTAACTATGATTAAACTACAACATCTTACCACATTTGTCTGTGTATATAGACAGGAAAGAAAAAAAAAAACAAACACAAAACCCCCCCAAAAACCCAACAACCCCCACACAACACAAAACCCACATCACCCCAAAATGATGTTAACAAAAGTAAATGAAGTTTTAAGGGCTGTTTCCAAAAAAAAAGCCCAACTATATAAGACCATGTATGCCATCACAAGATAAAAATTATTCACTTAAAATTAAGCCATAGGAGCATTTCCTTTGGGCAATTTTGTATTTTATGATGACCATAATGTTCTTATTCAGTTCTTGCCATGGAACTTTGAGTCTGCAGATACTGCATAGATAAGTCAGATGCTGACATCTGGTCACTTTGTAGGAAATCATATCTCCCACCTTAACAGGATGTTAGCCAGGAAGTTAGTGAGAAATCTCAATGACAAATAGTTAGCAAAACCTGTTCCTGATTTCTCAGTTTTGCAAGTTTGAGGCTACTGCAACTGAGCACACTGTCACCTTACAGGTTGAAACAAAGGATACAAGGAAGCCTTTATGCATACTGCACGGAGGAAGCCCATATTAAGATAAGCCATATTAAGAATTTCAGATGGCAACAATGAACATTTTTTATAAGTAAATGCTATCCTAAACCAGCTGCTGTTGTCATGATAAACAGGATTTAAAGAATAGCGATATAACCTTCTTTTCACAGCACTTCAGTTTAATAGCACTGAAGCTCCAGCTCCTGGTCGCCCACTCCCGCACTTAACTCCATGCACCAACAGGTGGTTTTGCTGGTTTTAAGCCGAGTAATTCCACTACACCATTTTAGCAGATAACTGTACAAACAGTTGTAGTAGCACAAGTAAGGCATAACACTCTGTGGTGGAAGTGGCAATGGAGAAAGCTAGAAAACTTTCGAACTAGCCTTGCTGACAGGAAGACTAACACAGGAGACTGCAGTGCAAGCTCTTTCGTGTGTGAGGAGGAGAAGACAGAACCTCCACCGACAGTCTGATGCTTATTATGCCAGAAAAATAATGAAGAAAAAGATATCATAAAGACAATTTAACTCTTCTTCCAACCATTTTAAGCTAACATACTGACATTAAATCATGACTCTTTTTTTCTTGCTTAGTTGTCTAAAACATTTACAGGAATTCATTTACACTGAATGAGCACAGAAAAAAGTTTTTAAAAGGTTGAGTTTTGGTAATGCTATGTTGATGGGTAGGGCAAAGGGGAAAAGAAGTTTCACTACAACAGCTAAACACAGATTTAGAGTTAGAGTAGCCAACTCCAACAGTAACAAAATTAATTTTGCATTGCAAAGGACTGCTAAATCAAAACAAAAAAATTACATGTGTAATTTATATTCTTTTGCATTTTTATGGAGAGAAGAAACTGCTAATTAAACATAATACAGCTATTTTTAATCATGGTTAATAAACCATATGGGACTAGCAAAAAGCAATGTATTTTATAGAAGAGTAATAGTTTATTCGTTTTGTGAGAATAAACAGAATAAACAATCTCATTAATCTTCACTAATATGCTTAGGGGAATTTGGTCCACAAACAATATAAGAAATATTTGTGTAAAATGAGAAAAGGTATCTATACCTGGAGCTGGAGATAGCAAAAAGCAGAAACTAAACTTAAAATTTGTAACTAGCTAGATGTTTGCTGCATGACTATTAGTATTGTGATTACTGAAATATGCCATACTATAATAACAAACAGGTATTATGTTAAAAAGACTAAAATACCATATAATTCAGAAAATTTAAAACCAAATCAGAACATTGGACATATCTTCCCTTTTTGTTGGAAGGCATCCACATGCTTGACCTAGCAGTCGACTGTTTCAGTTCAGTGCTTGAGTTAATGGGAGAAGTGACAGCTCAACTGCTAAGCAATTTTTTGAAACTCAAGCACTAAATTGATTTCCACCATTTGAAAGTATTTATCTAAGTGCCTATCAGGATCTTTGAAAAGCTTTTAATCAAGTTTGAGAGAGGAAGACACACATAAGAGTTTCTCAAAACAAATTTGGTTAATACACAGAGGGTTTTCACAGGACATTGTTTCTTCCAAAAGAATGTCCATACAAAATGACAAATAGTTATTTTAATTTTTGTCTTTTAATACTAAATCATTTAGATGCCATGTGGACACTCCTTGAAAATCTTTATAAAGGTGGAAACTGGCTCAGTGATTTTTCATTTAACTGGAAAAGTAGACAAAAAAAAATTAGGAGAGTTCATTGTATAGTACAGCCAGTATTGTTGTAAAAGCCCACATTCTCATGCAGAGGTTATGTTCAGAGATAGAGATTTAGTGTTGTGACCTACCGACTCAGTGAAAATGTTGATTTTCTTAAATTATGGTAGCTTGGCTGTATTAACATTGAAGTTTTTAAGAGACTGGCAATTACCTCATGCAAATTTAATCCACACATCCAAAATAAAGAGAATTTTAATTTAAGAGTGTGTAATCATATACAAAATAAATGAAAGGGTTTTAAAATTCCCTAAATGATTGCAGTATGCTCATAAAACAGCTGAATTCCTGCAGGGTGTTTTTTTTTCCTTGAAGAACTAATGTACAAAATGAAGGTAATCAAAATGGCTTCTAAACTGCGTAAGAGCACTGATTAAAAAAATTCATGTGATTAAAACTGTTTTAATAGGTAACCACCATGAGAGGTTATCTAATTCCTACTCTGAAAGGTTTAAGCCAAAAAGTTCAAAAAGTGTGAAAAGCATCAAATTTTTTTAGATCCTCTAATGTAACTAGTGTTACTGGATTATATTCTATACCAACTCACTGATGCTTCAGATGAGTTTAAAAGAAAAAGAACTTTCTTAAGAGCTAACAGCAGCCCTGCTTGACTTGTGTTAGAGGTTAAAAATAAGTGAAAAAAACGAGTGAAAACCTTGGACAGCTGACTTCTTTCTAAGAGTAGTGTCAGAAATTTTCAACTCCATCAACCATACTTCAGTTTAATAAATCTATGAAAAACACAGTTGGCAATTCCCTTCTTAATGGCAACAATAAGGAGGACTTTTTTTAATTCCTAAGATAATGTGAGAGACTTTCAATTATTGTACATTGAAATGGCAAAGGAACAGCCTGCATTATCTTTGAAAAGAAGAAAACAAGATAATAAAAATTCTGCCAGTGCTTCCATTACAGATGAAAGTTGCATATCTTATACCAATATACAAGTATCTTCTTTATTAATGCCTTTCAAATCCTAATCAAATGTCGTAATCTTCACACACATGCATGCACATTCTCATGCACTCACACTGCTTACAGGATATTCCTTTGGAAGTTGCTCCAAACTGGTTTGGGGGACAGATGAAAGAAGTTTTGATCTGTAACTGTGCTTCCTGCGTAACATGAAAGACCCACCGTCCCACTCTAATTCTGAAACAAGCCTCCTTGAAAAATCAAGTAAGGACATAAAAAGGTAAACATCTTTTTTGTATTATTCTAAAAATCTCTTTCGCAAATGCAGTATTTTTTAATTGGTCATACTAAAAAATGAGAGCAGACCACATGCAGAATCTAGATCTAACTCAGTGATCTTCGAGGCAGAAGATTTGGTCCATATTTAAAAAGATCAAATTGAGCTTAGAGAATTTATGTTCCTCTTACAGAGAAGAATAGGCTCCTCTGAGGATCAATTCAGAATGGAAATCTAACGCAGTTACCCTGATTTGTCTTTCTGAAATCACAGCCTAGAGAATTCTCTCTCACATGCTTAACAAGAGAGCCTATGGAAGACTACTATGCAAGACTAAAGTTAGTCAAATTTTCTTTAGCTGGACCTAATGAAGACTGAAATTTAAATAATTTTCTCCTTAAAAGAAGCAACAACATGCTAGTAACGGCTCTAAAAATGTGGTATTTCATTGTCTTTGAATCC
The DNA here is from genome assembly GCF_000690835.1 of Fulmarus glacialis. Classification (NCBI taxonomy): domain Eukaryota; kingdom Metazoa; phylum Chordata; class Aves; order Procellariiformes; family Procellariidae; genus Fulmarus; species Fulmarus glacialis. Next base: position 1,196 of record NW_009203462.1, on the reverse strand, counting down.
AGAAGATTCTTTTCAACAAAAACTAAAGTCCCTATTATCTTTACTTCTATATACAGGCAGAGTGGTGACAACCAAGATACTCTTGTTGTTGAGATTCTAGTAGCTGTAAAGTATACCTTGATATAAGCTACATTTACAATGCCTGATAAGGCTATTTTGATAAACTGCCAAAATGTAGCATTTTGTTATCCTGAATAAAAAAACCCACAACCACATACATTCAGTAATACCGACTGAAAATATCCATCTTTTTGGTTCTTCATCCCATGCTGAAAGTTCTGCAGTTACTTTCAACTTTTTGCAGCAGTTGCTAAAGGCTGTAGTACCCAAACGTCACAAACAATGACATTGCCTCAAAGGATCATAGTATTTTTTGTCAGCATGTTTTGACAGAGCTACCTCAGATGATGCAGAGCTCACAAAGCATTAATGGATTGCAGAACACTGTGTTGATCATAACCACTCTGCTTTCATCAACCATTCCACTTGTAAAAAATGAAGAAAAATCCCGTGTTGTCCAGTAAGATCACATATGCAATTTCAAGAGCTGCTATGCTTTTCGTATCTTTGAAGTCATCAATAGTTGCTGAGACTCAAAGAATAACTGCCTAAAGATGAAAATTACCTTAAAAAAAAAGAATTGTATTTGTTTGTTTAAGAGAGAACATTTTGGAGGTAATTTAATAGGCCCTAAAGAATATTGGTAATCTAAGTCCACGTTCCTGAGGGAGATAAGCCATGGAAACTCTGAATGACTCCACAGAGCAAGTCACTTTAGCTGAGTTTACTATCCCTGTACATATCCACACATGCATATAAAGCTTGAGGAGAATGATTAGAATTTGGGGACTGACTACCCTCTCAGTTATGAAGGAAAGAATGTTAGCATATAATTATATGATCTCTGCAACACCCTCAATTTCTGTTACTTAGAGTTTAAAATCTCCTAAAAGAGGAGAGGATTAAAGGTGTTGAATTTGCCCAGACAGGAAAGAGATCAGCTGCTGACACAACACTAATTAGGAAAAGATGAAAAAAGGAGCTGCTGGGGCTGAAAACAACAGAAATGCCTTCTGCAAAACCTGAAGGATGAGAAGGGGGAGACAACTGAAAAAGGAATGGATGAAACAGTCAAGCCAAGATCACTGGTTCAAAAAAAATACCTCCCAGTCATGTGAATGATTTGAACATTTTTT
>NW_009203461.1:4620-10872 GCF_000690835.1 Fulmarus glacialis | reverse complement strand
AAAAAAAAAAAAAAACAAAACACTAAACCCAACACATAAGGAGAAGCTTCTTGAGAATTTATATTTGTATAAAAAGTTGTTCTTCATTCAGCCTATCCGTCATCTCTATGATATCATAAACCCTTATCGTATTTCTATGAGTCACAGTGGTTTTGGTGTGTTCAGCTATTTCATCTTTGATTATTTTAACTGCCTTTGCATTTTTCCTAGCTCCTTTGTTTTCTTCTGGAAATGCAAAGATCAGAAGATGAGGGCACATCAAAGTTTTATACAGAGGCAAAATCACTCTCTCTGTCTTGTTCTTAATATATGATATAAATCCATACACCTAATGTAAGATCTTAATTTTTTTCATGTCCCTAATAAGTCATTGGAGAGTAAGAGGTTCATCTGAATGGCTGTTCAGGATACACTAAAATAAAGAGCTGAAGTTAAACAGTATCAATGATCCTCTATTCCTGTAATGAGAAATATCAGCATGTTATTACAATCTAATACAAAACACATTGCAGATATTATATTAGATATAAATTTAAATTAAGTGCTCAGTCTAATTATTTAAGTCATCAGCAAAACAATATTGCATTAATAATTCACAAGAAGTAGTGGTTCAGTTAGCCTGATTGAAAACAATTATACTTCTAGAAACATCTGATTATTTATAGTTCATAGAATATGCTTTCATAATGATAAATGATACCTTATTACAAAATTTTGCAATTGTCCGAATGTTTAAGTTCTTAAAACATTATCTTTCAATAAAGTAAAATAAACATTTCAAACCTTTGGACTTTTCTGCTAGCAATGTCCAAGTATTTGCTTAAATACATATTCTAATGGTCACAGTATGTGAAACTATTCTACTTCAGTACAAGATAGGTCTATGACAGATAAAAGTAATGTGTCAAGTTTTAGCAGAAGCATATGAGTTTTAATTAAACAGTTGCATTTTATGTGCTTATTTATTATTAGACCTTGCACTACTGAAATGTATTATGCATGTGATAGGTGGCTCACTTAAATAACCCAACAAAAACCAAACTAGATTTCCTAAAATAAATTAGACTCTGGACCTCACATACACAAAACATTATTTAAGTTATGGAGATACAAGTCCTGCAAAATACAAAAGATTGACTACTATATTCTGTTCTCTGTCAGAAAACAAAGTGTACTGAGACTTAGAAAATGTTTTCTGTGTTCAGTGCATCTAAGTTGTAAATTAAATACTTTCTCATTATCCCTTGACTCATAGGGTCATTAAAACACTGAAACACGTTGCCTTCCTAGCAACAGACTTCAAGAAGTTTAAAACCATTTTCACAGAAGTGTTGAGAAGATTCAGCAAAGGAATTTATTCTTTAAGACTTCCATTTTATACCATATACAATTAATAAGGTAAAGAAGAGATCACATGCATATCATATTTTCTGTGTGTGGACATTGATAGCTTCTCAGTGAAGGAACTGTGGTTCCTATTTACTCCATTGAATTTTTAACATTTAACTAGGATGCCTGAGTTGCATGGGAATTTTCCCTAAGCTCCCCCTTTTGTTGATGGTAAAGTAAAAGCCTTTCCAAAGGGTAAAAAAGTTAACTGAATATCCTAGTAGTCTAATCAAAATGCCTGTCTTTTACCAGTGAATATACAAGGATTCTACCACTGTGTTTATATTCCTAAAAACAAACAAAAAAACCAAAACAAACAAACAAAAAAACAGGACTGAGAACCAGGGGCCTGAGATCAAATATTTGTTAGATTTAGGGCAGACTTTGCTTAAAGATTTTAACAGATTTGTCTTATAAAGAGTGTAGCCCAAAAAGTGGGTAAGCTCACAGCTGAATTGCATGGATGGCCAGGTGTCCAATTCAAGATAGTAAAGATGTACCCAGAAATTGCACCTATACTATTAAATGAAATAAAATTGCTCATGACCTGTTTTCCAGTGTTGGTGACAAATGATGTGACATAGCTTGTGCTCATACCTGTGAATTTTCTTTTCCCCTGAAACAGGATAGCTTTTTTTATACTTGCTGTTGTTGCCTGCCCCTTGCCCATGCTTTCTGTGAGCAGTGCTCAGGCATTGGACAGTGGAAATCTGTCTGCCACAGGACAGAAAGAAGCTGGCAACCATGTGGATGGTGAAACTGCATGGATGACTGCAGAAAAGTGCCTGAGTTCACACTCTGGTCCTGTTTAACTTACTAGTCCAGAAGCAGTCTAAGATTAAAGCATTAGCACAAAACTCCAAACTGTATGTATTTAAGTTTAAAGGACTACGTGTGAATGAGGCATCTAAGCTCCCATTAGTGTCTCAGTGGAGTGTGGGGATCTGATCAGAGCTGTGTATATTAGGGCAAGCTGAATAGCTCTCTAGGCTGCAGTGATAATACTTATTTGGTCTCCATTTACTGCAGTTGGACCTTAGATGCTTCGCTAATATGTTGACATGCCTAATTCTGTGTGTCCAAAGATCGTTAATCTGCTTTGGGAACCAAAGAAGGGGCCAATTCCAGGCCAATTGGAATTGACTGGCTTACGTCTTTTCCACTTGGACTAAATCACTTGGAGAATGCTTGATGCATCTATGTTACATACTACTCAGTTCAAGTATTATTTTTTGTGTGTAATTATACAGATTCCTTGTTATTATTATTGTTTACTTCAGGTAAAAAGTGTCTGAAATAATGTGAGGACAATGCTGCAGACTGCCAAGGAGGTGTTTTCATAACAACACTGCCAGTCTCTACAACAAGGGAATAACACATAGTGTTTTGGAGGCCTGCTGGGATAATTTTGGGATATATCCTAGATAATGAGAGTAAAACTTGTTCCAGTGCATTTAAATACTGAAATGGATGCTGAAACAATCTTTCCAATTCTGCCCCCAATTCTCAGTGGCAGGAGCCAGCTGGCAGATTTCCAAACAGAATTTAACTGGCATTCATGCAATAAAAATAATCAGGTATCTATCTCAAACGAAATAGGGAGTGAGATAAATGGACAGTATAGACACACACTGATCTTCAATTATGGGCCCAAAGTTACTTACATAGGATGAATCTGGAACAAACTGTCTGTGCATAATACATATATATTATGAACAAAATATATATGTATATGTAAAAAAATTACGAATACTTGATTAACAAATAAGGAACGTCATATAGATATCTCTCTGTTCTTCATTTCTAGGGACAGGCAAAAACTAAGACAATTGATATGCAAATTAAAAGAGCTTGAGTTGCTTGTTTCTGCCTCCAAATGGATACTTTAATAGTAGAGATTATTGTAAAACATGAGCTTTGCTTTTGGTTTCTTCATATGTGAGCAGAAAGAAAACAGAATGAGTGACCATGGAACTCTTTACCGTAGCACCTGTAGTTTCTTTTCTGTCACAATTTATCCTCAGCTGCATCTTTAATATACCTTGAAGATACCTTTGTAACTTCTTTTTTGTTCTACAGAAGGGACTTAAGGGATTCAGACATTCTGCTCCCAAATTTTCTAAAGTTAATTTCAATTTAGTGCAGTGTAATTATGTCAAATGATTTCTACACCATACTAAAACAATTTGAATCAAATTGCATTTTACAGCATTGGAAAATTATTCATGATACTGTTAGGAAAAGAAGCTCTTACTCATCTGTGCTGTAATTTGATTTCTTTATTCTTCCATGTCTGAAGATGAAACATTTGTCCTGTATTTATATCTTCAATAAGCTTTTAAAGAAAAGCTGCACTCTGGTGTCAGTAAGTTATAATTTCAATAATTCATGTGTAGACATGTGCATATTACCAGTTCCTGAACTCCAAAATGTTCCCAGAAAGGATCTCACACTCTGTAATTTTTCTTCTTGAATTACAGACGTACATTTCCATGTCATTAGCTATTGAGGCCTATGACGTTGCCATAAAAAAACAACAACAAAAGCAACAAAAAAATCCCCTCACAAAAATTTTCCAACAACATATTCCCTTTCCCCCCCAAAAAATAGAATAATCTAAATCAAAATCTAATCTAATCTAATAATCTAATCTAAATCTAAATCAAAATTGTTTGGAGAAAGACATTACCTTCATGCAAATTTTAGCCAGGATTTTTTGAGTCAAGGAATTAATTTCAATACTTAAAATAAAAATCTAATGTTGTGTAAGAAGAATTTTAAAAGCAAACATAATTTAGGTGCTTAGATATCTTCCAAGACCATTGCCAGGGTGGAATGTAGGTACCTGAAACTCAGTCTAAAGTGCTGTCAAAGTAAGGTTGATTTGATACTTAGACCTAAGAGCTGGGAAAAATTTTATCTTACATAGCTATGATACTTCCTGTGGAAGTATTATTTCTTCTGTGGAAATATCAAAAGTAAAAGCTGAGAAAGAGAGAATGAAAAGAACCTAGACAACAGTGGAATATCCATAACATCATAAAGCCTTTTAAATATAGCACCTGACTAGTTCAGGGTAGGGAAAAAGTATGGGAAAAAAAAATGAGTATGGTAAATCGATGATCCTTGTGGGTCCCTTCCAACTCAGGGTATCGTGTTCTGTTCTATTCTATTTTATTCTGTTCTGACTGTTATTGCTGAGTTTTTTTTTTTTTTTTTTTTTTTTTTTTTTGAGTACTATAGATACACAGTTTCTGGGTATAGAACATTTTTTTTTTTTTTTTTTTTTTAATGTCACTTTCTATTTCTTTATTTAAATACTTCTTATCTTGTCTTTATTTTTTTTCACTTAAAAATCATCTACTGGTACCATACTACTGTTGAAGTGCCACAGTCCCAAAAGTAGTGGGTTCTCAACCTATTGCAGTGCTGTAGTATTATTTTTCTTGTTCCACATCCCTTTCTTTTGCTCAGTCAATCCCTACTCTACATGATGTGGCTGTATTGTGCCTGCAGACTGTTTTTTTTGTCATCATAATTGTGAAAAAATCATATAATATCATCTATCACTTCATTACGTTAGGTCTAAGTGAAGTAAATGGTGCTTAAAGAGCTCATTCTTACTGATCAAGCAACACCAGTTATACTGTACCCCACATGGAGTTTTAGTTTGTGTTCTTATCTACAGTTTCCCTTCCTTATGAAGGATTTCTAAGTTAAACTTACTAGAAAAAGCAAAAGCAATAATCTTTAGGTTCAGATCTGGATTTCAAAATATGCTGACCAGTTCAGGTCTGACTCTGTTATGTTTTTACATGTGATTTCTGATTGGCCTGTAGTTTCCAGGGTCTCTATTCTATCGCCCATTCATCGGAGATGCTTTAGGCTATTTGGGATTACAGGACAGGCAGAAGTAACCTAGAACCTCTAAGAGATGTGTGGTCTTTTTGAATGACAGACACAAACTGAACAGTTTGCTCTAGAGCATCTCAGATATTTACTAGATTCCTATGTATTGAGCCTCAAATGCACTGTGAAGGAAATATACTTTGAAGTATTTCCTTGAAGTTCAGAATACTAAATTTCAGAATTTTCTCCTATTTTTTTCACAATAGGAGATCTTGTAAGGCACGTAAAACTCAAATTAGAGAAACCGCAGTGAGACATTTAAGCCCTATTCCTGAAAAAGTGGATCTTATAGCTATTGTCAGACACATCTGGAGAGCAAAATGGTTTCCTGAAAATCTCTAAAGGAGAATTGTAATAAAGTTTAGAGCTGTCTTTTGCTATGTGATTTTCTTTCTGTTGACAACAGCAGTGTTTTAGAAGCTGTAGTGAAAACTGGCTTGCTCCTTTTCTAAAAAATAAAACTTTTATGAGAATATTAAAAGAATTTTAAAAAAAGTAAGTTAATAATGAAACATGATTATGAAGGGTAAATGAGGGAACAGTGCCATAGATGTCAGCCTCTACATAAATCCTACCCATTTATAGCTTTCTCCCTAAGACATCAATTTTATATTATTAAACAAAATTTTACCTTTCTTAATTCGCCTCTTTCCTTCAGAATTAAGTTTATTGCCTGTATTTCAAGCATATGCAGTAAATCAGCAAAGCCTTTTAAAAATAGTTTCTTATTTCATTTTAGAACACTCTGTGAATTTTGCTGTGAGTTGCCTATGTATGTCCTTTTCAAGTGAAAAAGTAAATCAAATTTACTAGATAATGACAAGATGTCTTTTTTGTATTTGGTTCTGTGCATGCTTTTTCTCTGTTGCATCTTATCTCCATATTAGTATAGATTTTTTCTGTTAATGTACTTTTTTTTTTTATTTTGTACAAGAGATTTTACAAACAAAGCAG
>NW_009203461.1:0-4589 GCF_000690835.1 Fulmarus glacialis | reverse complement strand
TCTTTCTCCTAAATAGTAAGTAAGGGGCTTGTTTATAATTAGTACACTGAAGAAATGTATAGGAAGGCTTCTTAGAGATTTTTCTGTAAATCCACAGTTCAACTAAGCAAATACAAATAGTTTTATTAATAGTACTACATTTTATTAAGAGCATTATTAATATTTTCCTATTTAGGAAAGTATTCAGACATATTTTTTGTAGTTGTAAAATAATATCTTTGATTCACCTGGTATTCACCTTCTCTATTGTAGTCACATATAATTCGTCGTGTAAGTTTTATGTAGTTACTTAAGGATCAGCTCAATTGTACACAGGAAACAAATGGAACATCCAGGGACCTTTACTGATGTAGTAAAATATCTGAGGCATCCATATGAAATGGTCAATTATGCCACAGGACTTACGGGAGACTTGTGCACTTCTGGAGTGAAGCTGAAGTGAATGGTACAGGACGAATACTCAAGGAGTAACAGATATCTTTGTATGGGGAACTGATTCTATCTTTGAGAAAAGCAACTCATGCAACAAAACATAAGTCTCTAGTGTCATTTTATGCACCCTGAAGTATCCTTCTTGACTTCAAATTGCTATTTCAGAAAGTCTGAGTCTCCAATAGATGGTGTTTCAAATCTGCAGGTCCTGCACAGGTATCTCAAAAAATCCTAAGATTTTTTAAGATTATGATATCTTAAATGGCACTAGATGCTTATGTTTAGTCACTAGAGTCTCCCAAACAGACACTTCCAGAAAGTATTTGATATGAATAATGTTACATATTGGATATGAACAACTATTTCCTCTGAAGCTTCCTGTCTCTTAGAAAATCCAGCTTGGTTGATTAGCTCAGATTTAGACATCTACATACTATCAAAGGTTTTTATTATGTCAAAATAATGCCTTGATTTTAGAATGCTGAATATTGTGATTCAACAAACACATTTCCACTAAAGTTAAAATAATTTGATACTTGCAGGGCAGGAAACCCATAGTTCAATAGCCATACATAAATCAAGATAGGTGGTCTTATGAAAGGTGTTAATGATTGCTAATTCAGTTTTCAGGAAACTCTCTGTCTTCATTTACCCAGTTTACAGAGCAAGGCATTATACTACTGGGTCTAGATTTTAATAGAATATCTTCATATCTTGTTATTTCATTGTGAGTACTCAGCACCTTTCAACCTCTGGCATTTCAGTTCTACGCGTAGCCAAAGCAGAAACTTATGACACTTATAAATTGTAAGTGCATCAATCAAGATACAGTTAATATTAGCTTACCTTGATTCCAAATACAAGCATATCAAAATAGTGTAAGAAACATGTGTAATCATTTTGTAAAACTACGATGGCATAAGCAAACACAATATATATATGCATTTTACATATGTATGTAAGCAAAGCAATGACTAAAGGGGCAGACAAAGACACTGAAGTTGCTCTTTAGAGGCGTGGGAAAAATGTAAACAAATAACCCAAGTAGCAGAATTTGCAAGTTGAAGAACAAAATAAACACACAGGACTACAAACAGGCAGAACATCCTTGAACACACAAGATGGAAACTAAAAACAAGACCCACATCAGAGCTGATGAGATCCCCTGTTTTTTGGGAGGTAGGGTGAGAAACATAGAACACAGAGGGTGATGGAGGAAAGAGGAAGGAAGAGAGGCTCACTTCAGTGAGTGACTTCTGTCATAGAAGAGCTCTCAACCGGATCACCTCCCTTGGCAACTAAGGACTGCCAAGGGCACTAGCCATTAGTGCTACCTGTATTATATTGGAAATAAGGTACTGTATGCTCGCAGCTAGTGTAGGATATGAGCATTAAAAGATGCAAAAGTTCTGCATGTAGTAGTGTTAAGTAGTGGCAGAATTACTTTAAGTTTTGTTTTAAAAATTGAAACTGGCCTGATTGGCAAGTATTCTGAACACACAACACAGGCTGTAATTCCTGATGTATGTGTCTAGATACATATGGCTTCACATACATGTATGCACATTTACACTGCATGTGACTCTACTAATTTTACGAGATTACATTCATCCCTTTCCAAGCCACTAATGAAGTACTATCACAACAAATCAGTTAACATTACAGTTAATTTCTATTTTTATAATACTTACATAAACATAGTAAAATGCTGGTAGACTGCATAGTTTATTTTTATAAAATTTATAACTGAGTGCATCCAGGGAAATTTGAAATCAAAAGAATATTATTTGTATTCAGACAGAGGAGCCATTCCCTACAATAAAAACCCTGTAAAGTTTTAAAAATAAAATAATTATTTTTTACAGATTGTTAAAATATTTTTATTTTTAGTTTGAGAATTACTTTTTATGAGAGATATTATTATTAATAATTGTTTTAGTATTTTTCAGCATTTTTTTCTACTTAAAACAAGTATTCTGCTTTTCACTCCAAGGATTAAAAAAAACCCTGAGGAATGTTAGCAAATGTACTAGTAATCAGCTAATTTATTCACAGATATTGAGTACAATGGATTTATGCATATGTAACCCCATTGAACTCAGTAGATCTTTTTATGTAGGTAAAGAGAAGGAATTATGTATTTTGGGACTCACAGATTTAAATAAGACATCTCATATACGCAAACCCACTCTTCATAACCTGTAACCTTATAAACTTATAACCTTAGAATTTATGAGTTCACCTTGCCATATATGGATATTTAACAAATACTTACACTGATTGGAAATATTATAGTTTAAACTTTTACATTCTTTAGTCATGATATCTATCTGATTAAACGTTTCCTGTATAAGAAGAGAAAAAAATGTTATATGACTAACATTATCCGTTAGAATAACTCATAGATTTGATATTTTATAATTATGTTGTAATTATATTATATATACAATTATAATTTATCTTGTCCTATATTTCTAAGTGACCTTTGCCTTATTTTTTTAAACTTTAATCCTTTCTTGTGACACGTCCCTAATATCAATGTATAAAGGTCTCAGAAATGTTCAAAGCACTTATAGGAAGACTTTCTAAAAAGGCTAAAAGATATGATTAGCACTAATTTGGAAATATATAATTTTTTTTTTTTTCAGAGGTATGACTGATAGGCCACATGAAATCCTCATTATTTTTAACAGCCTGGCTGACCTTTAGAAATTCACATATTTCTATTATATCAACGCATACTGAACCATTCCTGCCTCTCTGTCGAAGTTTGCTTATTGATTGCTAAGACCACTATAGCAATTTTTTTCTAAAGTTGTAGTATCAGTTCAACCAAACTTTTTTTACAGCTTGGCTGTCAAAATCTCTGTATGTAGATGTTGAATTTTTTGAATGTAAGTGTTAGATTGACTCAAAGTAGTCAGTCCAAACACCCTCTATTTTCAGATAGATTTAAGTGCCTCATTATGTCACATTTTGGGTTCTAATGCATACCTTTCATAAGTCATTTGGGCATGTGAAATAATCCACATTTTGTCTTTTTAAATAAGCCAACAACTACTGAAAAAAATAGGGACATGAGGTGCCTTTTATCCTATCATTATACTGAATTTCACAAAATTCTAAATTCAGTGTCCTTCAAAGTATCATACAGAATTGCTATCTTTCTGCCTAGAAAGTCAGGTTAATTTGGACAAATGGATGAAAGAGAGATTAATCAGAAAGTATCCCAGCCAGATATAGAGCTGAAATTTGTGTGCATCCTTGTCTGAAGACAGAAATAAATCAAATCAGTAAGTGAGTTTCATTAATCAGAAATCAAAGAACTGTATGTTACCAAGACAGTTTTTCAGAGTACTATATATATTTCCATCCCAACAGGATATGCACAACTTTGCCACAATAAAAATGTTTAATCAAAAGGAACTGAATGTACATATGTATGTATTTATAGATAGGAAATTTTATATATGCATGAAAAAAAAATCACTTGAAATCTTTCTTTTGATGTACATATTTCAAACACGCAAAATATCCTCTTCATCTGTGAAGTTTGTTTTTATTAATGGACTTAGCTGAATCAATGAATTAATATTAGTAACTGCAGATGTAGCTCAAATTGGTTGCTGCTAGAAGAGAGAAAAACTATTCTATTATACACTAAATAAGATTACAAAGACAAAACAGGAAGGTTATCTAACACAAAAAATTGCAAGAATCTTAGCAACTAAGAATCAGGTCTCATAAACATCAGCAGACTATTTTTTAGGATTATCTTCTAGGATCTTAAGACAGCTTCATCGGGGGCCCAACTTAAATGCCTCTGTGCGAGGAATAAACGAGGAGTTAGAGACGCACGCATGCCTGCAGGGCTACAATCTTATTGACATCATGGAGACGTGGTGGGATGGCTCCTATGACTGGAGTGTTGGAATGGAAGGATAAGTCTCTTTAGGGAGGACGGGCAGGGGAGACGACGAGGGGGTGTCGCCATCTATGTCAATGACTGGCTGGAGTGCATGGAGGTCCGCCTGTGGATGGATGAGGAGCCGACTGAGAGCTTATGGGTCAGAATTAAAGGGAAGGCAGGGACATTACAGTGGGGGTCTGCTACAGGCCACCTGCAGCGACAGGTGACATTACGGTGGGGATCTGCT
>NW_009203460.1:66865-75725 GCF_000690835.1 Fulmarus glacialis | reverse complement strand
GACATGGCTTGTGGATATTTAAATGGATATTTATTGATCAAGATGATTGACTGAAAGACTGGCAGCTGTGACCTAATGGTAGCACGAGGATGAAAGTAGTAAGAAAAATGAACTGGAAATAAAGTATGCATTTCTTAATTAAATCCGAATGGAAAGAAACTTTCTCAGTCTTAGCCCTCCCAGACCCCAGGGTCTGTTCCCTGCGAGATAAGGAAAAGGAGCTGTGCTCCCACCTAGCTTATTTAGTTCAGGCTGCTGGGAGAAAAGCTTCAATTGCATCTGATTGTAAGAACTCATTTTTGTTTCCCTTGAGAAGTTGATTGAGGTCTACAGAAAAACAGAATTAGAGAAATGTGTATTTCATACAGGAACAGCCGGCTGAGCATACTGGGTTTCACACGTCTGTAAAATTTTATGTAAGGTTTCTTTTTTTTTTTTAGGTAAGAAATTTAATAACCTGGAGTGTCTCAGACACAAAACTAGTGAGCCCAATGTTATCTTCTACTTTAAAGACAGCGTTTTAGTTGTGAGAGAGTGTGTGTGTTTGGTTATGTTATCTGTGGGCAGAGCTCATTTGATAGCTTTCTCCCAAATGAAACTCCTCTTTTCTCCTGTTTTCATTTATTTTTGCCCATTTATCCGCTTTTGGGAGGGGAAGAAGGTTTTTTTAAGTCTAATTCTAGAAACACTGAAGAATTTTCTATTGATTTTATGCCCTTTGTTGGCAGGTTTAATTCAGGTGTTGTCACATGCAGGCCTGGTTTCAGGGAGTATTTGGAACCACAGTCCCTATAAATCTGTGCGTCATAAGACACCTGAATGCTTTTTGTAAAGGTGGTTTTTAGCATCCAAAACCAAAAAATCTTGTTCTAGTAGGAAGGAGATTTAGTTAACTCTTTTCTCAGCTGATTGGAACAAATAGTTACATTTGCTTTTAAATTCAGAGCAGAACCTCAATTTCCCTTTCTAAATCACTTGAGTGGTGGTGTTTTTCTCATTCTGCCTTTTTGCAGATAAGACAGGTATTCCAGCAATTGTATGACTACTGTTGTGGCAGAGTGAAGATGGACTTTATTTCTATAATATGGCAGAAACAAATTGTTCCTAATTAGCTCCTTTCCTTTTCAGAATGCATTTTTCAAGCCAATGTGACTGGCTATGCTACACTTAAAATGGAATTACTTTTGCTGACTAACTTTCACAAAATACTCTGGCATCCACAGCTGATGGTCTCAAATTAGATATTGAAAGATATTTGGAGGATATTTTGGCGTGTCTTAATATTGTAGCATTGCTCCATTAGTTATCCAGATTTTCTTGTGTTGCATTTATATTTTCTAACCCATATATCTTTTTACCTTTAGGATATCTGTCAGGATAGTAACCAGCTGAGCGTATGAGCTCCTGAATAGTTTCTCAAAGAAGGGAACTTCAATGAAGCTTAACACTGTTACAGTTTTCTGTGTAGGCCTGTATACCTCGCTCAGCTTGGTCCAGCCAGTTGCCATATTTTATTGAGAATTACGATTACACAAGAGGCTTAGTCCCAAAGACACATATTGTTAGATGCTATGGATTAAAAAAAAAAAAACAAAGAACACCCCCCACAAACCAAACCAAAAGGATAGTTTTCCACAGGGCAGCAGATGAGAAACTGAGTATCTGAGACAGGTACAGAGTTACAGCCTGAAATGATGCTTTGCTGTTTCTCATTTTCCTTCTCACAACTTTGCATCTTACTGTTTCTGTGCTTTATGTGAATGACGTTACTAGGATTTTAAGTTGAGAGAACAAGGTGTGTGTGATGTACCAGTGCTGTGAATCAGCAGAGGGCACTACATGCCTATAAACCTATGTAACTGTGAATTAACATGCAGGGTGACATCTTGGTGAAGTTGGCATCAGTTACTCCAAGGTTTATACGATTTAGCTGAGGGAATATCTGTGCTCATTCAGTGATGCAGAGAATGCACCACACCATCTCGTTTCTTCCAGTGAAAGCTGACTATATTTATAAGATGTTTATACCGTGCTATAAAAAATGCATGGATCATTGGCACCAGGGGCTTCAATTCACAATACTGCATCCCACTCGGGCGCTATCTGGATACATAACGTTTAGGGGAGCATGAAGTTGTCTTGTGCCTGCAAAAGCAGACTTTCTCCTGAGATCCCACTCTGCATTGAGATACTGATGATATTTCCTGGCAGAGCATGTCCTTTCTCAGCCAACCATTCACTCATTCTCACACAGGAGAAAGTGTGGGATCCAGTCCCTATGCCTTCCCAACTGCTGGGGCTGATATTCAAGGGCCTGCTGATATTCGGTTGCTGTGCTGTGGTTTTTTTCCCCTGTAATAACCAACTTCTTATGTCAGCTATTTGACCTGAAACAGAGCTGATGTATGCAGGAAGTTTATTTCTATACTACTCAAATTACATGGATCTAGTGTAACTAAGCCAAACATTGGTTGACGTGAAACAGGTGGATGAGAAAATCTGTTGGGAATTGTAATATTTGTGACAAACACTGGATTTCTCATTTCCCTGTTTGTTTATTCCTGAGACAGCTGGGTTGCATGAATTTCCTCCCTATAGTTTGAGCTTCTTCAGTATGCTTTAGCCCATACTGCAGCAAGAGCCTTTGTAAGCAGCAAGTGACCCACACAAGAGCAGGTAGACCTCCAACAGCTGATGCTGGTGTTCTGTTTTTGGAAGCATTGCAAGTGGCATCATCAAATAGTTTCTAAAAATATATATATGCCTGTATTAAATACTACTAAGCCCTAAGAAAAAAAAAGGTAGAAAATGCTTCTGAGCGTTATAGTATTGGTGTTGAAATACATCAAAGCGTGATTATTATTGCTGTTTTTATACTGCTCTGATTTAGGTATAAAAAATATTTGAAAAGGAAATGTTTTATGCATCTTGGGGCATATTTTTCATGTGTCTTGTTTTTCTTTAGAGATTATACAGCACCAGGAAGTATGGAGAATGCTATTCCCAGCAGTATGATAGAAATAGGCAAATTTTGCCTAAATATCAATAAGGTTCTGGTTTTTGCAAAAGTGCAGATTCACCAGAAGTAGAGCTGAAATGTTTCGGTTTGTTGGAAAGTACTCAGAGCTATGCATAGTCTTTCTCTGGTGCTGCTATTTTTGTTTCTGGGTAGAGCCTAGTCTTGCAGTTTCTTCTCAAACAAAATTCTGGTTGACAGCTCCTGGAGTTTTGTCTGTGTAGGAAATAAGGATCAGGCCCTAGGTAATGTCTTAGGAGCTCTTGAAAGTAACTTTCACAGTAATTTGAAAGTAACTCACTTTTATGATTGTTTTTATTTTTGCAGGTTGAACTTTGTTCTTGTGCTTCATGAGACTTGTCACCCCAGATTTCTGCACAAGAGGCATACCCAAGATTTCTGTTTCAGCAGTTCAAATCCAGTGAAATAGAAGAATACTAAAACAAAGATATGTTTTGTATGTCTCTTAGCTGTGCGCTCATGAGGAAGCACCACAGGGAATTCATAAGACTTGAGTTAACTCAGAGGGGATAACTCAGTTAGGATTGCCTCTGGCAGAGCAGGAAGCTCAGAACAAAATCAGTAATTGGAATAACCCATTCTGATGCTGTCCTGGTTTTCTTGAGCGCAGCAGTATACATGTTTTGTAAATCTAAATCTGGGAAATGCAAGGTACTTAAGACCAAACTGATATGCTCTGTCTTTGGAATACTTACACGGTGTTTACACTAGTGAAGGGTGGCTCCAGTGTTCAGAAGAAGGCATGGTAAAACTGACTTCTTGCTGCCATAGGAGTTAGTTATGGAATTTTAATGTGCCCAAAAAGGCGAAAAGGTAATTACCAACATGGTTCAGATGTTACTAGCTGGGACAGGAAGGTACTCAGTCTGAGAGCTTTTGCTGCTCTTTCATAGCCCTTTGGCAGCAGAGTACGAAGGTGTGCCCCCGTTCAAATTAATTTCATGTTAAGGGATCCCATAATAGTACCCAAATGTCCATGTCTGGACCAAATGCTTCTGATGAAACAAAACACACTGAGTTAATCTCCATCTACAGGGATATGTTTTCCTGATTCCAATTTAATGTATTTTCATATGGTTGCACACAAGAGCTGTAGAAATGCGCTTTTGTTCCATGCTGAATGAAAATAAATTAAAAAAACCACCTCAATTTTCTGGAGTATTTGTGAACATGTGCTGTAATGTCCATTCTTAAATTGGAAATGCTAGGTTTTCAACCTTGATACCTCTGGCTGTGACAAAACTTCTTAAAATTTGATGTTTTGGCATTTTACAAACGATAATCTTTCCTCAAAAGGGCTGCAGAATGAAATTGTTGTTTTGCAGCTACTTCTTCATATGTCCATGTACCAAAGAATTAATTCCTATCCTCCCACACTTTGCTTTCTTCCTAACTTTCACTACCTTGGTGTTTCTGACAAGGTTTCCATTAGAGTCCTGTGTCCATACAAAGACTAGGTGAAAAAACAGTTTCTTCTTCCCTTTCTCTAACCTGTTGGGGTTTTTTTTGTAAATTAATTTTCTCTTATTCTTATCCTTATGTTTGATTTTTGGCCTTACTGCTTTCTAAGTATCTCTCGCTTTGAATTAGAAGTCCTCAAAGTTATTAGCCAGCATTTTTCAAGGTTTTGTTATTTCTGGACCAAGTCTTTCAGGATCCCTTTGTGCCCTTTTTGCTATTTCTTCTGGTGCTTGCAAACACCTGCAGATTTGAATAATGTGCTCTCTGTCCCTTCTTTCACATTATTAATAAAGAGGCTAAATTAAATCAAGCCTGACGCTTCTTTGAGTAAGTGGTCTTCCGATACTTCTCGTCAACAAGATACAGTGTTGTTGTTGTTACCTGGCTCTAAATATTAAATCTTGATGCAGTATTTCTTTTGAAGCCAGTGAAAATATTTTTTTTTTTTAGTGATGGGTTCGTGTGGCACTGCATCAAATATCTATTAAAAGTTAGTACTTCTGCCAATTGACATTCATGCTGATGCAGTGCCCACTTGAATACATAATTTAATATAAGCTTTGAAAAATCAGCTGTGGCACACAAGATGGCCTTTATTGTTTATCTATTTTATGGAGTTCAGAATGCATTGTGAAAAAATGAGTAACCACATAATGCTAATGAGCATTTCTTCGTGAATTTTTAAAGCTGTTATGCTGCCATCCATATAGTCAGCCAGGGAAATCCCATGTAAGTAAAATAGCTCTACAAATTACCTGTCTTCTTCCACTCTTAATTCAGCTAGACTTTCTGAATATCTAATAGTGGAGGTATAGATATATAAAATCTAACTATTAAATATATAATGACATAATTAGGACATTTGTATTAGCCACACTATCACTCTCTGGAATTTATGGCCAGAGGTGTTGGATTGATTGGAAGAATGAAACATTCTTAGTAAATGCTACATTTTCTATAGGGCTGGGGATTTTTAGGTTAGCTGAAACCAGTTTTTTCCAGAAAGGTCTCTGAGCTATGATTTTAGTGTATAATAAAGCTCATCACAGCTGTTTTTGTCTGATTTTGAAAGAAAAAGGCCCCCACTAAATACAATTAACAGTTCAGTCTTTTCATGAACATTTAGGAGAAAAAAATGTAAGATATGTTTCTCTTTTTCAGTAACAAATAGCCAATTTTTCATCTTAGTTGAGCAATGCTGTTCCATCTCATTTTTTTGGTCTGATCTTAGTGACTCTACTGCAGGGTATTAGTTTTGTTGCCCAGAAGTGCCCAATGTAAAGCTTTGAAGATACAAAGCAGTATTGGTGCTGCACACAACTGACTTAATTCAACTGTATCATGTGCTTAAGTTGCACGTGTAGAATAACAGGATCGCAGAATAATTGAGGTTGGACGGGACTTCTAGGGGTCATCTCGTCCAACCCTCCTGTTCAAGCAGGGCCACCTAGAGCCAGTTGCCCAGAACCATGTCCAGGCGGCTTTTGAATATCTCCAAGGATGGAGACTCCACAACCTCTCTGGGCAACCTCTGCCAGCGCTCGGTCACCCTCACAGTGAAAAAGTGATTCCTTACATGCAGGCGGAAGGTCCTGTGTTTCATTTTGTGCCCATTGCCTCTTGTTCTATGTGCACACACACACATGATCTGTCGGAAGCTGTTACATGTATTGATTAAATTTGTGCTTTCTTCCAGTGAACACTTAACCATTTGGTGCAGCTTCATGCACGTAGAAGCCATGATTATGGTTGTGTTTAGTTTTTGTGATGTTTGTTTGTTTTTCATCTTGTAGGGTAAGTCTTACCCCTTTAAAGGTCCATTCCCTCCTATGTGGAATCCATTGGCCTACCTGGACTACAACAACCTATGGAGGACCATGGATGAAATGGGAAAGGAGGTATGGCATGAGGAATTGCAGCTGACTGTCTCAGCTCAGCTTTGTCTCCATGTGGGGCAGAGTGAAGATGGGACTAGGATGCAGATAAGCCAAGCTGCTCTAGCTTGAACAAACCTGGTACTAGCAAGAGCAGCGTCGTGCCATGCATTTTGGTACGCACCGATGGTCAGAGCACATGTTATAAGTGGCATCTTGGCCAGCTTTTCTGGAGGCCATGCTGCTGAGGCTGTCTGCAGTCATACCTTCATTTTTCTGGATATATGGACATTAGGGTTTATACATGTGATTTTTAGCACTTTGCCTGACGATTGGGTAAGTAATATTTTAAGAGGCTTGTAGACTTCAAATGTACGTCCTTCTCCACCCTGAAATTCAGCTCAACCATTTTAGTCTGTTACCAGTAGTGTATGTTTTCCATTGACTGAGCTGCAAGACTTTGAGAAGAGGTTGCTCTTACTTGCATAGATGCCTTTCTAGGCAAAGTTCTTAACTCTAAAATTATTCTCTATTCTTAAATCTGAAAAAAAAAAAAATCTTCAGACAAACAAACAACAAAAAGCTAAAAGCATCCTCCGTTAAGTTCACTGTATTACTTGCCAGGAATTTGCAGGCTGAATTACCATTTAAAGATGAGATTGTTTGTGATTGTTTGTGTTTGTTGTCTCTTTCTTATGCCACTCATTCATTTGCTGATGAATGCTCTTTTATGTCTCCTTAGATTCCCAGTGAAGCCCCATGGAAGGCTCCACATGCAGAAGAATGGGACAAAATGACTATGCAAGATTTCATAGATAAAGTTTGCTGGACAAAGTAGGAAACTCTTTAATACAAAGTATAATAGCTTATATTTATATACCTTAAAGCTCCAAATAGGTGTTGCTGTTTTGCAAACAGATATAACTACCACTAGAATACAGCCTTTTCAAGAAATGGGGTGAGAAAATCTTGTAATAATGGACCACGACACCTGTCAGCACACACGGACTCTGTTATATTTCCATAACTTTTTAGACTAAAATAAAGATAAAAGGAAAATGTATTTGGGGAGGGTTACTTCTGAAGACATAGGTAGTACCTTCATCTTTTATATGCACTTTCCCTCTCTTGCTACTGTGTGTTTAACTTTTACACGAAAAATGTTTTGGCTACAGCAGGTTTTTGAATCAAACTTTTGATGGAACAACACACATTTATTCTGTGCTGGACCAGCTGATTTTACCGAAGTGCTATAAAAATAACATCTGTCTTGAAAGAGCACTAAATCACTTTAACACCTCTCATTCTATTGTTTAACTGCTGCACTATATACCACCCAGGGAAACTGAAAATGCTTCCTGTTTTTATGTATACATCAAAGCAATTTTTCTTTACTTGCCATTCAACAACAGTTTGATTGGTTTTCTTCGCACTGAAGCAGAAAACCCCAAAACATCAATTCTGCCTCGCTGTAAAGCAGATTGATTTCTACAGCAACCTTTTCAGAATTGCTAAGCACGGCTGCAGCGAGCCTGCACGAGCTTAGTGCAGAAACCTGCTAGCACCCACTCAAGCTGACACTGTCGCCGCCAGGGGCATTTTTTTATGGCTTCAGCCAGCCTCGAGAGAGCAACATGATCACTGTTAATGGACAGTAGGCTCTTGTCCAAAAACTTTTAATCTTCTGGTTGTTTTGCTTTAACAAGAGTTACAATTGCACAAAAGCATATAGAAAGCCTTTCTCGTTTGTATCACCATCCGTATTCAGTAAAACCAAATAGAAATGTAGGCTGGTGGTTCTGCTGGCCATCTGAACCTCTGATTTAGTAAGGAACTATACAAATTAGCAAAATGCCACGCACTGGTAGTCATTCAATATCCAATAGCTCACATGACTACAGTCGTATTTTTTCAAACTCTGATGGAATAAGACTAGACATTTTACCTGAATATTGGCATAACTGTCGGCGTCCCTTAATTCCAAGATGCTTTTCAGATTTTATATGTGCATCTCGGCTTGATTTGCCCAGTTTGTTCAAGATGTAGGCAACATGCTGTAGAAACTTCCCAACCGGGAAGGTAATCGTCCAGAAGGGTAATCTTCTGTTATTTCCTCTCATCTAACAGACTGTACAGATTTGCTTTTGTCTATAATTGCACGCTGGAAATACCCTGAGTGCTTGGTTGAAATCATACTGCCATTTCTAGGTAAAACACCAGGAGAAACTGGGGAACTGAAATGCTGAAAAGCAATGGGAGAAGGCGGCAGAAACTAGGAGAATTTAACCACCATCTAATACCTTCTGCTTATGAAATATTAATAAATGCATACACTAATTCTCCCATTAGACAAAATATCTTTCAGAGTTGATCACATTTTACAGTATGTGTTTATACAGACAAAAATTGATAAATATTTTCTGTATTATTTTTGGCTGTCAAGAATGAAGCCAGAATGCACCTGTATTTCAGAAAATGGATCAGCTTT
>NW_009203460.1:0-66834 GCF_000690835.1 Fulmarus glacialis | reverse complement strand
TCAGCAGGACTTTGCATTTTTAGAAAGGACAGAAGATGCCTTTTTTCTATGTAGATCTACAGCTGTTTGAAATAGTATGCTTAAGTTATGCTTTTTCCTTTTTTTTTCCTTTTTTTTTTTTTTTTTTTAAGTTTGAAGACTGAAAAAAGAAAGAAGCAGCTAAAAGTGGATTCTGTACTGGTTTTGGAAGTTATTGATTGCCTGATGCCTGGCATGTGAAATACCTATAGAATCTCAGTCCCTGTCAATCACAATGCAGTTAAGATAAGCATCTCCTGGTCCTGTCCATGTCCCTTTAAACTCCTCCTCAGAGTGAGGGCAGAGGAAATGTTTACTTCTAACAGGAGGAATGTTTCCCTGAACCTTA
The DNA here is from genome assembly GCF_000690835.1 of Fulmarus glacialis. Taxonomy (NCBI): domain Eukaryota; kingdom Metazoa; phylum Chordata; class Aves; order Procellariiformes; family Procellariidae; genus Fulmarus; species Fulmarus glacialis. Next base: position 66,467 of record NW_009203460.1, on the reverse strand, counting down.
ATTAACTCTGTCTTAATGCACCCCAAAATCTTGTACAGGTTTATACAGTAATTTTCACTAGAGCTGTTATGAAAGCACCAGCTGGAGGACATAAAGCAGTGATCCTTTTTCAGACACAGGCTACTTTTCCATTTCTGTGTTCATCACCACTGGCTACCAGACCACTTTTTAAAATACCTATTTGAGCAACCAAAAGTATCCTTTCCCTTTTCTTGCCAGACTTTTGCATGAATGTGTATGTGCTGTCTCTTCACTTATGGCTTCCTACTTACATTTCTTTCCTTGTGTTCCAGCTGCAGCACCCTCCCGGAGCGCAGCAGAGGAGCAGGCAGTGAGGGGATGCTGATTAATCCAGAGAGCTTAGATAATTAGCTTAGACAAGATCCCTAACTTTTTTGTGACAAATGTTGAATAATCCCTAAGAGCTGCAGTTCTTAAATGTAACCCAGGAGCCATGGGAGGACATGGTGGTTTTGGAGTCCAGTGAAGCCAGGAGGGCTTGCTTCCCTTAATCCTGAGTCTAGGGTGACAAGCTAACTTTGTATTAGTAGCATAAAGTGACACAAGCTTTCATCGGCTCTTGTGTCTCCTGGAGCCCTAATTTTGCTGGAATACAGCAGTGCTTGATTAACATTTTTTTTAAAAATGTTGTGTAAAAAGAAATTGATATTGTTTCCTATTTTAACTGAAATTAAGGAATCCTTTGCTCTCAGTGAAAGAAGAGGTTGCCAAAGATAGTCTCTCCCTTACTAAAGAACAAGATTGTCACCCTTCTTCAGTTTTTAAATTAACTCACTTTCTTGTCTTTGTTGCAGTGCTGCCAAGAGTTTCGCGACTCTGTTTGTGAATGTGGATGTCACTTCTGAACCCCATGAGGTCTCTGCCCTTTGGTTTTTGTGGTACGTGAAGCAGTGTGGGGGGACAACAAGGATATTCTCAACAACCAACGGAGGGCAGGTACTGTCAGCCACCACCTTCTGCGGCTTGTGACAGGCCCTGTTTTAACTTCATTCTTTTGCTTGTTTATTTTAGTTCAGAGGGCAAACTGAGACATCCATGATTTTGAGCCAGTAGCACATAGTTCTATTCATTTACACATTAATCTAGATCTTGCAAAACTGATGTTGAAGGCTCTTCCTGTGCTGAAGGCATTGGCCCAGGGATCAGTAGATTTGTGTCAGTTCCTGACTCTGGCTTCCTTTTAGGCTCTGGTTAAAACACGTGCTTTGCTTTTGCACTTTAAAAAAAAGAAAGTATTACTTCTGCTTATTTCTGTCATTTCTCTGAAGCAAGCCTTACTGCTTCAGAAGCACTTAATGGAGATGGCAATGCTGGCTGCACGAGTGTGTACAGTGCTCCAAATTAATACTGAAAATGTAGCCCAGAACTGGGTTCCTAAAGACACTAGCTCCCAGGATTAAAACTGTTAAGATTTTAAAATCAGTCTGAAGAAAATGAACACCCCTGTTTAAATATGATATTGCTCTGAAATGTTTGAAATCTGGTATATTAGTGCTGCTTCTGCATTTCAAGAAAGTAAAGACTCTGTTAATGGTCTTACACTTGAGAAATGCAAATTTTACTGATTATATTAGAAATAATTATTTTTTAGAAATGCAAATTATTTAATCATAAATAACTAAAAATACAAAGAATACATTAAAACGTTAAAATGCATAAATATGCATAGATAAGCAATAATTATAGGTAATTTAACTGTATATACATTGCATAACATATTATTTGAATTCTGTGTTATGTTAGAGGTGATTTGAGTTTAGGTTAAATTACATACTGGAGGATACATTTTTGGTGTGAACTATGTCACTTCTTTATACCTTGTTTTTTATTACGAGACTCAGGGTTCCTACTTCTGATGTACAGACCTCTGCAGGGATAAGAGCAAACTCAGAGAAAGGTTTAAAAGTTTAAGCACTTTTCAGAAGTCTTGCTGATTCACACAGGTCTGTGGAATCCATTTGGAGACCACATGAGAACGGATTTTCTCATGAGGTTACTGATACTTTTAGTTTTGGCTAGTGGTCAAATATGGGAAGTGTTTGAGGAGTTCACTTAAAGAGAAAGGAACGTGAATACGTGTTCCAAGTGAGACTGATCAACTTTCCTAAAAAGGTTTGATAACAACAGAAGAACGGGATTTGTTTTGAATGCCAAGCAAAACGTTTGTCATGATACGTGCTTCACATGCGTCACACTGCTGATTCTGCTTTGCCGAGGTGTCCTTTTCTGTGTTCCAGGAGAGGAAGTTTGTTGGGGGCTCTGGCCAGATCAGTGAGAAAATAATGGAATGCCTGGGAGGCCGGGTGAAGCTGAGGAAGCCAGTCGTCCGCATCGACCAGTCGGGTGAAAGTGTCATAGTGGAGACCTTAGATCATGAATTATATGAGGTAATGAAACCTCTGACATTTAAGCAATTGTTTGTGCTGGGATGGCTAGAAAACCTTTAGCTTTTCCTTTTTGACTTCTCCAAAATCCTGTACAAAAATGTAGCAGAGATCAAAGTGACCGTGACAGAAAATCACACTTCCTCATTGTGCCCGAGTAATAGCGATGATAGAGCTTTAAGTGATGCCTGAAAACCAAAGTGTATGTTTGAACTCTTCCTTCACTAGCATCTCTTCTAGTATTCAGTTGCCTTCCGAATTAAAGGACAGTTGTAAGATGAACACAAAAATGTAGCTTAGTAATAAACTTTCTGTGAAAAACATTTCAGGCTTTGCTTCGAAGTTGTAACAGAGGAATCCAGATGGAAGGGAGACTGATGGACTCTTGTAACACAGAAAGTCTTTCCACTGGCTTTTTTTCAAGCGCTGGGGAAAGAGCAGCTGCCCATCTTTGGAACAGATGGCTGTTTATATAACGCTTGTTTCTTGTTTAACAACCAGGATTTTGTGAGGGTTCAGTTTTGCAATTCTTACACTAAATGCCAAAATTCCGTCAGAAGATACAACCTGCAGCCTCCCCAGATGTCTGCCAAGATCATTAGAGTAATATACTTAGGCTGAAGTAGTGGAGAATATATTTGGCTTATGTATAATTTCTTTTCCAGGGCAAATATGTGATCAGTGCCATTCCCCCAGCTCTTGGTTTGAAGATTCATTTCAACCCACCTTTGCCGCCAATGAGAAACCAGCTCATCAACCGAATCCCCATGGGCTCAGTCATCAAGTGCATTGTGTACTATAAGGAAACTTTCTGGAGAAAGAAGGGTATTACATTTTAATTGAAGGGAATAGCAGTGACAGAGAGGGGAGGGTACATGGTAATGGAGTAGACCTTGTGTTTAGAGGATGCTGGACCTTAGAAGGAGACTTTGTACACTTCTATGCCATTTTTGCCTTTCCCTGTTTGAGAAACTTGAGAGGTCAGTTGGGAAGAGAGGGTGGATGGGAGAATAAAAAGGAGGAGGTAGGCATGAAGGGAGAACTCATGTCTGTTGCTTATTGCCTTGGTTGTTCTTTGTTGTCCTCTCCTTTTCCTTCAGTGGCACCTGGGTGTGAGGTGAGTCTCTCCCACTTGTACGGTAATCTAAAGGTACAAGTGATATGTGATGGAGAGAGATTTTATCCCATCAGTTATCAGCCTGTGAAAACTCTGCCTTCTGGATGCACTGGGCAGGAATAATTTAAAGTGTCTATGTCACATAGACATCCCTAGCTGGGCTGGCCATCCTGCACTCCCTTTGCATGCTGAATACTTGGGTCATGATTCCTCAGATCTCTTTTAGAACTTACTGATCTAAGACAATCTGCAATGTAATAGCACCCATTTCTCTTCACTTTATAACCTCTTCTGTGGGAATAAAGAGTCCGCATCTGTGTTTGTCTACAAATGTCATCCACCCTTCATCTCTGTGAATGATTTTAAGAGTTCTGGATCCTGAAATATTCTGGCTATTAGATTTGGGATGGATTGGCTTCCATTTCCTGGTAGAACCCATAGTTTGCATACTGTGCTTTGCTAACACTGTTGTTCTTCTTTTAAGAACAAATTATTTTCTTCAAAATCTTCTTTTAAGAACAATTGTGTTTTCAAAACAATGTACAAATATCTCCTCCTATGTCTGACATAAATGTCACATACGGAAAAAATTGTGCTGGAGGCACTTGAACATCTTCAGAATCTGAGAGCAATCTGTGCAATTAATAATTACCTTGCTAACCGGGTTGCAGAATAATTTATTTTTCTATCATTAATTCAACAATAGGAGATTCCTTTATTGACTTTCTGTTTTAAAGATGCTTGAAAAGGATTGTTAATTGTTAGCACATCTCGGATCTGAATTCTAGAGATGATCTAGCACTTCTCTGAGCCAAAGGAACACTACACTGCAAGGGAGCTGTGCACTAATCTTTGTCAATTGATGGGGATCACTTTACTTGGGTTTTTTTGTTGTTCTTTCCTTTGTTTTCGTATCTCCCTACATTAGAATCAGAGAATGGTAGAGATTGGGAGGGACCTCTGGATGTCATCTAGTCCAATGCCCTGCTCAAAGCAGGGTGAATTTAGATCAGGTTGTTTAGGGCTTTTTTCCAGTCAAGTTCCGAGTATTTCACAACTTCTTGGAAGCTCATTCCTGCGTTCGGATACACGGATCCTAACTTCTTTTCCACTTTGTGCTTACCAGGGTATTGTGGTACCATGATCATTGAAGATGAGGATGCAGCAATTGGTTTAACGCTTGACGATACTAAGCCTGATGGCAGCTTTCCTGCCATAATAGGGTGAGAGACAAAGAAAGTGTCTAGTTAATGCCTTTTTATTTTGCCTTAGAGGCAACAATTGAAACAGAAAACCTGCTACTTTTGAAGGGAAATACTTTAAAATAGTTGAAGGGTTGAGTTTCTCAATGTGTGGTGAATATGTTCTATGAACTTTTCTTTCAAAAAAGTTCTCCCTACGATTTAGTTGGTAATTTCAAAAAATGAAATTCTATTTTTCTTCTCTTTTTCTCACTGTCATGTTTTGCCTTTTTGTGTGGCAAAATACAAAATTGGAGAAGAGGAAAGGAAGGAGAAGCAAGAAGGGGGTGATTGCAGAAATGTAAAGTTTTTTTCCAAATATTTTGCCTCCCTCTTCCAGTTCTTTAAATGAAAATTTGTTTTCCAGAATTATATTTTGTTTTGTTCTGTTTTTTTAAACAGCCAGAGAGTATGATCAGTCTTAGAAAATTTTTTTAACAATTATTTCCAGTTCAGTCCAGGCGTCACCTCTTGTTGTTATATGCCTGCACACACTGCTGTATAAAATTAAGGTCATTGGGAAACAGCTTTTTTTTGGTTCCTTCCGCAGGGAGTCCTGCAAGCAGCAGGCATAGCATATAACATTATGCAGAGAGGTGAAATGGATATTTTGGATAGAGACCCAAATGCTAACACTATGAATCACAAGCATCTCATCATAAGGTTTTGGCATTTTAAGTAATACAGGAAGTGTAATAACATAATGGAAGTCAATTGTTTGTGGTCTTCCTTTTTTTACAGCTTCATTCTTGCTCGGAAGTGTAGAAGACTGACATGTCTCACAAAAGAAGAAAGGTAAGTACAAACACTGGAGATCTGCATGGAATCTGAGTCGAACTTTTGTTATAAATGACCAAAACAGGAAAAAAGTCCCGATTTGAAGGAAGTTGTCTGTAACTTTGCAACAGTAGGAGGACATGTCACTTAGAAGAGATCTTGTTCCTTATTGTTTTTGGATGAAGACCCCACAGAATTCACACAAACAGGCAGCAGATGTGGTAGCTAGCCCCTGCCCTTTGGACACTCTCAGGTCCTGGTTCTCGTTTTCCAGCAGGGCTGCTCTGCTTATGTGACTTTGGCAAAAGAACTGCTCTAAGCTGCTGACTATGAAAGTAGTGTAGATATTCTGCAGCCCTCACTGGAAAGCATCCAGGGCCAGCCTCATCCCTCCCCACTGCTACCCCTCTGGCTTCTTGCAAGTGCACTGAGCTCTTTGAAAGCTTGTCAGAAGGGACGGGTTTGGTCCCTGTGCTTGATTTTTTTCTAATCGCCCTGGAGGATCCTTTCAGTGTCTGTAACTTAATGCAATCTTGGGGCTGCTGTAGCTGCCGTGAATGAGACCTCTGCATCATGAAGGGGTCAAAAAGCTGCCTCCAGCTCTCCACCGTCAGTTATGGGAAAAAATGCCCTTCAGGCACAGATGAAGGTCTTTTTTACTGTCTTGTTGAAACAAATCCCTGCATACAGTAGCGCTCTTTTGTTTATTACTAAAATAGAATTTACAAAGTAATGAGTTTTTTCCATCACACTGATTCACAGTATCTGATCAAATGAAAGCTGCAAGTAGAGAGTGTGGATATGAGGAGAGCCTTATTCTGACATGGAGAAAATACATTTGTTTTTAAAGCATGCCACAAGGAGTACTGTGTCCAAGTAAACATTTTTACAGTAATAGCTAGCCTGACTAGAGAAGATGTAGTCATCTCAGATTAGCTTTGCAGGTAGTCTAGCAGTCTGTGGATAATGGGTCTAAATGGGACTGTAAATATCCCAAACTTTTCAAGTGACAGTACCACAGAGCACTTTTAATTTTGGCAGGAATGGACAAGGCAGCCTTTTCCTCAGCAGTCAGGCTTTGAGGTAGACTGCCAGCAGGTGACTGACAATATAAGTAGTGTAGATATTCTGAAATCCAGTGTGCCCAGCATTTTAAGCCATCATAAACACCAAATGGTGTCTTACGCTGTGTGTCAATACACTAGATACAACCAAGCATTTGCAGTATTTGAGAACAGCTTCTCTTTCTGTAAAATGAAGGACTGTCCTGGCTGTTTGCAAGGCACCATTAAGGAAAGGTTGCTTTCCCCCAGGTGTTAAAAGCATTAGCACAATTTTCTGACTATGCTGCTCTTACGGCCAAGTTTTAAACAAAAGGATTTTGAACTCTTGTCTTTTGAGGAATAAACCTTAGACTAGGAAGGACTTTGCTTTGGTAAAGAATGGTTACGAAATATGCTTGAGTTGGTATCTGATAGAGGTACCGTGGTGCAGGGGGCAGGAGTGCCTCTGGCTCCTGAAGTCCTGGTCACAGTCAGCCAAGGCAGGAACCCGCTGGGCTGCATTGCTGCTCCTCTCCTGGACATGAGCACAAACCTCCTTCCAGTCGAAACCAGGGTCCAGGAGAAGGCAGAGCGCAAACCCAGACCTTCCCCCAGTGTATGCTCAGGGTGCAGCCAGTTTGTGGTGTTTAGGTGGGGGCTATGGTGTTTGCAAGGAGGGATCTCTTCTGAGGACAGGCTTCTTGTGGCACCCTACAGAGGATGCATCTTGCTGAGATGCTCTGCTTACCTGTCAACACAGCCAGGCTCTCCCTTTATCACGTTGATGACAGGGTAAGGTTTTTGGTAATCCTTGGATACAAAGAGCAGGATGTAGAGTCCCTGGCAGCTATCCTAAATCATGGCTGGGAACAGCGATTGTGGGAGGGGATGGAAACCGTTTTACAGCCTAAGCCAGACTGAAGGGAGTAAAACTCGCTGCTGCCTTCCAGCTGGTCTTCCCAGGCCAGGTGCCCATGAGTAATTACAGTGGCTAGATTGTGCCCTACCTTTCAGAGCTGTGCAATGAAGGTGATGGCATCACACACAGCTGTGGAATAAGAGCTGCATGTCCTCAGTGATAGGTTACTGTGGGTACGATTCAATCCTTTAGAAACTGCATTTCTGTGGGTTTTTTTCTGTCAAATAATACCTTATTATTGATGAATAATTCCTTCCAAGGTTGAAGTTTCTTAAGAGTCGGAAGATGCCCTTGACCTGAAGCTTAATATTATCTTTTGCACAGCTATCTTAAACTAACTATCTGTATATGCAATGTAGTTAGCAAACAGCAGTAAACTTGCACCTTCTTGGAGCCCTGCAGTTGGCTGTACATGAGAATCCCTACGAGCCCCTGGTATGCCATTTCCAGGCTCCCTGAAGGGTCTGCAAGTCATGTGTGGAAAAAGGGCAGGGAACAGGCAGATCTAGAAGGGTCCTTCTCATCCCTGTCGTGGTGCTGGGAGGAGCAGAAGCAGATGGGTCCCAAGGTGATAACTCACTTTCCCGTGGAGCCCTGTGGTGCTACTGACCTGCCCTGAAAGCAGGAGCCGGTGGGCATTTGTGAGAGGTGGTGGGCAGACCTCAGCAGAGGCTTTGCTGGATCATGCTGTTAAAATGGCTTTATTCTGTTCAGACACTGGATAGGTGCTGGTGGCCTGCAGGGCACGGTGGTCACCTCACTTAGGGAGAGACGGAGAAAGAGAGATGGAGGAAGTGATTCCTTTTGTTATGGCTGTTGCTGGATTCATGTCGACCCCTAACTGCAGAGTCACGTAGATCCATATATGAGATATATGATCCATATCTGAGATCATACATAGATCCATATGCAGAGTTCATATATAGATAGTGCAGTTCTGTGAGCCCTCCTGGCCAGTCACTGTATCACCATTTCTGCTTCTGGAGCAGGCTGACCCTTGTTCTCCGCTCAGGGACACAAGTAAGGGGCCGCTTCCTTCCCCTCTGCTGCTGCTGGGCTTGACACCTGCCAGCAGCAAAATCACCCCAGGCCATGGCTCTTCCTGAACTGTAGCAGCCTTCACTTTCCTGTTCAAGCCCCAGCCTGCACAGGAGGACACCTTCTTCAACGCCCTTCAGGTCTTCCTGGTCTTTTTTCTCCTCATCGCCTTTCTATAGCATTCTTTGAGTTCAGCTGCTCATGGGCTGGGCTCCTGTATAGCCGAGATGCTTCATACAGCAGTATAGGTATGGTTTCCTCATATGCTTATATAGCTGCAAGTGTAGCCTATACAGTTACAGAGCTGGGACTGCTGTATTTCTGTGCCCAGCATGGCTTTCTGTGGAGCAGAGGATTTGCTTCCAGAAGTAAACTTCTTTCCAGTGTTGTGTTTGTGGGTTTGTTTTTCATAATTGTTAACTATTATTTCATCTTGATCTTCTTGTGTTTGGGAGTTGGTGCAGTGCGGCTAACAGTAAACAGTAAGACCCAAAAGCTTGTAGGAACAAACTTAATTGCACTTGGGGTTTGCTACAGGATGAAGTATATTAATGGATTCATAGACTCATAAACTAAAACAGGAGGAAATTTTATACATACAGAAATAAACTACTGATTCCCTGAGAGCCTTAGGCTATCAATACCTTTGTAGGAACAAACCATAAGTTAGACTATGTGCCAAGACAAAAAAGTGCAATGCCTTACTAGTTTCTTCTCCTGACAGCCTAGAGAACCTTTGGATAATATACGAATTTGGGCTGCTAGAGGTATCTTAAGGGAACAGCTTGCATAACTGCTGGTAAAACCGGCACTTACGCAGCATAGGAGTTTGAGTTATTTCTAGTGATCCAGAGGCTGATCGATTAGGATAGATCCCAAAAAGCTGGAACCTCAAGTTCAGGATTATGTTAATACTAGTTCTATTGAAACTAGGACATATTAGAAGTGGTTTGTTTTCTCTTTCCTTACACAGAAGTCTTCTGTTGCTTTTCTCTTGCAGGAAGACGACGCTGTGTGAGCTCTATGCAAAGGTTCTGGGATCAGAGGAGGCTTTACATGTAAGCACAAAATCTAAGCCACGGCGTCTCTTGTCAGACTTGTTGAGGCGGGGAAGGGCAGAATGAAACCGGAATGCAGCAGTGCTCCAGCACAGTGCTGCGTAGCGTTACGGAAAAGGTACCTGCTACGGGAGCGCTTGCTGCCCTCTGTAGAGGAGTGGAGAGAAGGCTGTGGCAAGTCTTGGGTTGTGTTTGGCGGTGAGGATAAGAATGAGTTTATGAAACAGTTAAAAGGCAGATATGTTATTGCCCAGCTTCATGGGTGGCATTCACAGTGCTTACCACTATACATCTCAACTGTTTTCAGATGTGACAGCTTGCCTTTCCCTCTCAGTCTGAGCATAATGTTCCTTCTCTCTTACTAGTTGCTAAGATCCATTGCCGCATGTGCTTTTCTTTTTGCCTTTCCCTTGCCTTCTCTTCCCTGTAATGGTAAATAACTGATAGGATTTGTGTGATCTCGCATAGTTTATGTGATCAATGCCCTTTATCCTTTAAGGGCAATTTTACGCGAGTTAAAAGTTGTAGACACCAATCTCGAGATTACATCATTTTAAACACAATGATATTGTACGCAGAGCTACGCAAGTGCCATACTTTGCATTTTTAACAGTATATATTTGTATCCAGTGTACATACTACAAGTAGTATACCTGTGTACACCAGAGGTTAATTTTGCTTTCATGGCATAAATTTGTGCTCAAAGCATAAATTTACATTGACAGATTAAGCGGGTTATGTTCTACAGTGGCCAGATTAGCTAGTTTTTTTAAAAATAGGTAGCAGTGTCTAAAATTAAGGCTTATTGTGTTGGATCCATGCTGCATTAAGAGACTTGTTAAATGTGCTCGTCTTGTCAGATGCTGACATGCAACAAATCATAAGCTATTTTTCTCTGCTGTCTCATCAGTTCTTTTATCAGCTTCCTCAAGACTTTGTCCTTTCCTTGAGTGATTTAATCTCTGTTTTACAGCCAGTGCATTATGAAGAGAAGAACTGGTGTGAAGAGCAGTATTCCGGGGGCTGCTACACAGCCTACTTCCCACCAGGCATAATGACTCAGTATGGAAGGTACAGTGTCTATTTATAGTGGGCTTCAAAGTAGTAAGATAAGAGCAAGTTAATAAATATCCTCAGAAAGGGTCATAAATCCTCTGTCACAGTTCACTTTATACCTTTAAGATCACAGGGGAATATTTTAAACAGATATTATAACCTTCCACTTGTCTCAGTTGGGCTTTATGATGGATGAATACAGTATCATTAGGGGGTTTTATTTACTTTTGTTATTTGGTGAATACAGCTGACTAGGTTCTTGGAAGGGAATTGGGAAGTTTTCACAATCTGTTTACAAAATTGCCATTGGGTATTTGTGAGTGGTGTTACCATTTCCGGCACATCTTTAGCTGTTTTTTTAATAAATACCGGCAGAGACTTAACTCCAGCCAACACTGACAGTAATGAGTGATTTCTTTGGACTGCTCCTTTCTTTTTAGCAGTCAAGGCTTAATGTAGTAATCAGTGTGCCATTGTATACAGTCCTTTCTGACATAAGTTTTTGCATGAAAATAAGATTTACCAAAAAGAAAAAAGCTTGCTGGTCAGACCAGTGATTGGATTCAGATACATAGTTTTTAATGTGGTGGCATAGGCTTACTTTTGAAGTATAAGTTTTCACAATTTAAAAAGAACTTAGAGCAATAAAGCAGTTGTAATGAAGAGCATATGGAGGCCTTAGTTTTTAAAGTCGTTTTAATGATAATTATTGCAAATTCTGGCAAAAATAGGGTAAAAAAAATCCTTTTTTCTTTTTTGTTTGCTTGTTACTTTAGATATCATGGGGATGTACTTCAGAATGCTACACTGTGCTAGTAATGTCTAGCACTTGCATTTATGACACTGGCTAAAATCGTGAGATAGGATAAGCCTCATCTCAAGCTAATTGTTCTTCACACCTATGAGCACTAAATTCACAACCAGAAATAACATTTCAAGAATTGCAGTGTAAATGTTTAGAAAATATGAACACTGGTGTGTTTACTGTAAGAAATGAAATGCAATGCAGACTCCCCTTCCAGCTCAACTCACCCAAAGTTACTATCTTTAAGTGCTCACTGTTATTTAAAGCACTTCTATTCTAATATTAACCCAAGGATTTCAGTTATCTTTCCTGATATGGCTGATGCGACTTACTGCTTGTCCCCCTCCAGGATTATTCGGCAGCCTGTTGGCAGGATCTATTTTGCTGGCACAGAGACAGCCACAGAGTGGAGCGGATACATGGAGGGGGCTGTACAGGCTGGAGAAAGAGCAGCCAGAGAGGTACAGACGCAAGCCCAAAACAGGGGGCACTGTCAAATATCCTATGGAAGATGAAGGGTCTGGTTGGAGGTGAAATGGGGACTGAGTGTTGACAGCTTCAGGTGTTCTGAAATCTTGATGCAAATCCCTGCAAAGGGAATAGACTTCAAAAAGGATGAAGGTTTTGCACTTAGATTTGGAATGCTTAGGAAGGGCTCTCGCTGTTGCATCAAACTCTTCTCTGTTTCCAGGAATGAAATCCTTTCTTCTTTAACAGAAATCCCAAATTCTCACCTAGTCATTTTTTCCCCCAAATGGGCACTTTGGCAGTCATAATACTGAGAAATCACGGCCATTAGCCTCACTATAGGAACAACTCAGTTCTGCAGCTCTGCACACCAAGCCAGTCCTTTCCTCAACTGTTTCCAACAATACAATATTGACACAGTGATATACCATTGAGACAGCCTTACATAAAGTCATTGAACAAGGACTTAAATATTTTGCTTCTGAGAAAATGCCAATTCCTCAAGTATTTTCAGGAATATTACAGTTTATGGAGCAGCAAAAGAAATTTCATCTTTGTTTTATGAGGTGAAGGGAACCTTGTGGCTAAAAACTACAGTCGTGGAACAGAAATTGGCCTGGAAGGGGTCTGGAGAGTTCATCTAGTCCATACCCCTGCCCCAAAACACAGGGATCAACTGTCCCTAAACTGTCCCATTTGTGAAGGTTATACCTAATCTGTTCCTGAAAACCTCCAGAAGTGGTGCTTCATGACCTCTCTCATGTAAGGACATTACAGCAGAACCTCCATAGGCCTCAGCAGAGAAGTGGGCAAGTGAGCTTGGCTGGTAAAAACGTTGATGTTTTCCTTTCCTCATTTACTTGTGAAAGGAAAATATGTTTAAAATCTAGTGCAAGGGTGTTTCTCACGCTCGTGTATTGAAAAGTTGATGGGGTCAATGAATCTTGTCTGGAATAAAAGCCTGTCATGAAAGACGGCAAATCTTAAATCTACAAGTGCCTGGAATAGGAAAAACATTAATATCACCACCTCCAGTTTATTTTACTGTAGAAGAAGTTAATCTTGCTGTCTTTCATGACTATCATTTCAGATAATCTTTGCTATCCTACTGATCTCTGGTATCTTTGATACTTTGAATGGTTACTTTTCCATTGTGAAGGTTTTCTGTTTAGTCTTGCTTTTCTCTGGCTGAAAGTGGTGGTCTGTCATCACTCACAGGATTCTGTTCCTGTTCCTACATCATGGTAAAATTTGCAAAACTCCTGGCTTGCCCATGCAGTAGCTGGTTTATGCATGCCTCACTTTACCTATACTTAACTCTTAGTCATATTCATATTCCCCTGTTCCATGGGACTAGTCAAGTCCTGATATCTTGCATGCACTAAGCATAGAGAGGTTTTGCTGTTACTGTTGCTATTTTCCACTAGGAGGAGTGTTTTATTAAATATCAAGCCTCCCAGAAATGAGTTGTACAAAGGTCGAGTTTTCTTTTAAAATTTGAATGCACAGCAATTTATGTGCTCAATTGTCATCCTTCATCATGCCATTTTAAAACAAAAATTGAAGCCAGCTCTTTTTCCCTTTCAAAGAATGAATGGTACTTACTAGAGAATGTTATTTATTTTCAGATACTCTTTGCTATGAGGAAAATCCCAGACAGTGAAATTTGGAAGCCAGAACCTGAATCAATTGTAAGTCTTTCTGTAGATTAAATGGATGATTTTTTTTTTCCCTGCAGTTTTGCTAATGAGATAAAATTTTATTGGCTGTTTTTATTTAAGTTCACTAAATCAAATCTGCAATAAACTTTCCCTTACTCACCAAAACTGCCTTTTTTTTTACACAGGAACGTGATAGAAACTCAGAGAGGGCACCTATTTGACAACTATAATGTGGGATCAGAAAGAACTGTGCTTTTTAAGCAGGCTATGAATCCTTTCCATGTGTCTCTTCTTCTTCCCTTTGAGCAGAAAATTTTGAAACACTGTACTTCTTGACAACTTGAACTGCTTCAACCCAGTTCCGTTTCTGTAGCGAGAATCTCTTGATTTACATCCTGCCTCTCACAGTGGAGATGTTGTTATGTTGATAATGGATGCTCTTCCTACAGGATGTTCCAGCTTTGCCCATCACTACAACCTTCTGGGAGAGGAACTTGCCATCTGTGCCGGGACTGCTAAAGCTGATTGGATTTTCCACTTTCTTTACCTCTGTGGCTGCGGCTGGGTTATTTGCCTACAAAAAGGGACTTCTAGTTCGAAACTGAAAAAGGTGCCAACACAAAGCCTCACACTTCAGTGGTTTTCTTTTTTTCGGAGTTTTTTTTGGCATGTATTTACTTTTCTGTCTCCAAAATCAGATCAGGACTGGGGAAGAGGAGAAAACAGTAGAGAGAAGAGGCTGGAGGGGAGGGATAAAGGAAGGGGATCCATATTGAAAAAGAACCCCTTGAATCCAGGCCTGCTTCTAGCAGTAACTTTTTGGTTGTTGAATTTCTAGGATACCCTGACAAGCGTTATCACCTTGAGGTTTTTATCCAGATCTTGGAACAGAAGTGGCAAAATACCTTTATGAAGTCTGTTCTGATGAGATTTCCAGTTGTTTTTACACTTATATCTGAACCAGACCCTGAACTCCAAGTCTTCACAGGCACTTCCATCTCTAGTTGTAAAAAAAGGATTTCTACCTTCCTGTGTGGTAGACTGATAAAAGAAATCCGTAGCTTAAAGAATAATTAACCAGTTCATGCAAATTGCTGGTAAGGATCTTTTTAGTGTTTTTATTTTTCACCCACATGTCTAGAGCCCCGGCAGCACCTAAGGGACAAGTCAGGCTAAATTTATCTATCCGAACTATGCAAGTGTGGCCATAGGTTGCTGGCATTTCCAGTGGCATATTTGTCCTACAGTGAGTTAAAGGACAATGTTTTTACTGCCTTTGGCAATGTGGTTGAATTTCAGGCTCCCCAGTTGTGTTCACACTGCCTGGAACAGCAGAGCTCGTGTGTCCCAGTCGAGTCCGTCCCTGTGCGGAATCAAATCTCCGCTGCCTAGAAAACTGGCAGGCTCCAGACTATAGCTGATGTGTACACCAGCATGGCAGATCAGGCTGTTGGACCGGAGTGTGAACGGCGAACCTTGTACAGACACAGCTTTTCGAACCTTTTTCACCCTGTCTGACATCTCTTTGCCTCCAAGGTCCTCTTTTAGCTCCCTAAGTTGCTCCAAGATAGCAAGAGAACAAATGAACCTCTGCCTACCCCGGGAAGTTGTAAAGCCATCCATAAAAAACTCTTTTACATATTTTTTTCTTATCTCCTTCCTTTCTTTCATCTACTTTAAATTTATACTTTGAACACCTTGAGGCTATCTCTTGCCTGGCAGGGCACAAGGGGCTTGAAAATGTAGCGTTAGCATTAAAAAAAAAAGCACAACAGAAAAAATAACTTAACTGCCCCCCAGCACTTGCTTCGTGCTGAACACAGCTTAGCTGATTCAGAGCTTCAGTCTCTCCTAGCAACCATATTGATGGGATTAGCACTTCCACTTCTGCCTGCTGTGCTGTGTTGTACTAACTGTGCACTTTTGGTAACTAATCAAGGATCTAAATGATAGAGAGATCAAAGACAACCATGGATAGGATAGTCATATGGAAGTGCTTCTGCCCTCCCTAGCCTGATACCTTTCAAACAATGTAAAAAAAGAAAAGAAAAAAAAGAAGGGGAAAAAAAAAGAAACAAAAAACCCACAACCATCAAAACCTTAGGTGCCTACATGTCAACGTGATGGTACCTTGTTCTACGTATTTCTGTTGTTTTACATCTGCACAACACAAAACAGGAAGACACAGGTATAACTGAGATGAAGTTTGAGATGTCTGGAATTTTTCTGAGCCTGTTTGCTGCACTTGTCCCTTCAACCAGTGCCGACTTATATGTAAAAAATTACATTGCAGTAAAAAGCCATGGAGGAAAGTATAATAATATGTTCAGCAACTAGTGTGAGCAGACGGTAGAGGAACTGTATCACCAGTCTCAGGCAGACTTTTTGGGCTAGCATCTGATCTTTCTTGTGCAGAGTAGTGCTTCATTCTCCAAATAGTCCCATGGAAATCCACTGAACTACTTATAAAGCTATAATATTTGTGAACAGCACATCAGTTTCTGGCCCTTAGGTTTCATTCTTTTTAACTTGATGTGCCAGTTAAAAATCTTCTTGTAGCGGCAGCTTGGATTTTATCACAAATGAATATCCTCATAACAGCCTTTTAAAATGCATAGGGGAACTTTTCAGACATAAAGATCTTCAAGTCAGAAGAACAGTGCAGCAGTGTACATATGGCCTTTCTCATTATATCACATAGAGCATTAAGTGGCTGGGACATTTGCCTGCCACAGAGTGCTTCTATATGGCTTTCTTTCTGTGTGATTTATTTACTGAATGAATTAGGAACCGAAAGCTGAATGGGAACTGTGTAAGTTCAGAGCTTTTGCAACTCGGACAATTCTCAGGCCAGAAATAAACATAGGAACCTAAATTTGGGAAGACATTTTTAAAGTCTTGGCCCAATATTTGTAGGTGCTAGACGGTGAATACATACTTAACATATAAAGAACTGCTGCATTTGCAGATGATTTGACTGCCAAAACTGTTTGGAATTCAAGTCCTACTTCTGCCCTAGAAGTACTCTGCAGGTCTCTAAAGGGGAGCAGATCCATGAGACTAATGAGGATAAATTGGTTTCATTTGCATCCAAAATGTACCTCTCTCTTCTTTGCTCCTGAATCTGGCAGAGGTTTTTCCCAGTCTAACAAGAAAACGTGTGCCACAGGGGTGGAAAATCCAAGGAAAAACAGAAGTTAGGTATAGTTAGAACTGAACTGAATCATAACCAAAGCTTTTAATGAGATAGGTCAATGTAAAAACAACAAAAAAAGTGTATATAGTTATAAACCTTTCTTAGTTTCAAAGTGAAACAAAAATGGAAAAAAAAACCCACAAAGCATTTCTCATGTTATTCTGCCACAACTAAAAGTAGGTGCAACTTGAAATCTCAAATTAAATTTGGATCCCCTGAGATTTCTAGCCAAATCTGATGGAGCTGGGAGGTCTGAATTGCAACATCTGTATTAGCACTCAGAAGTCTCTGTCATCTTCCTTCCAGACTGCCAAAGCATTAGGAATGCTCTCTTTGTCTTTACAGCCATGTCTTGTTACGATTATGCTTTGGAGCTTATCACCACTATGGGATTAAAAAGAAGGATTTGCTGCTGTTTTCTCGACATCTTCCACATAAAAGGAATACGTGGCACTTTGTGTAAGTGGATGCCAGTGTGATGAGAAAATTGACAAATGTAGGTAGAGAATCAAGTTGCTTCCCCGTGGGTAGAGGGAACTGTTAGCGCTGGCTTACATTTTTAAAATTCCTTCGTGCCAACCCTTCAAAGAGAGGAATGAAGTCTGGTTTAACGGGTAACCAGTTGTGCTATATTCTTAATTTATCAACATGTTTGATAAGAAATCTGCTATCATGAAAGTTCCAGCAGTTTACCAGCTTCATGAAATGTATTATAGGACCAACCATGGAAATAATAGTATTTGTCTCTTATGAACTGATTTGTGTTATCATACATATTTTGTAAGGCTCTTAAAAGTTTGCGAAAAAAAGAGGTTTACTTGCTTGTACATTGTTCTGATAGCAACTATATATTGCAAAGGATGTTGGGTCATGGCATGAAAATCTGTGTTAACCGAAGTACTTGAAAGCTAATTGTATAAACTACTCGACAATAACAAGGAAGTGAGCAATCTGAGGCAGCCCCTTCTCTTTCCTTTAACTAGGGCATTTTTTTTCTCAGTGCAGATCTTGATTCCAAATAGCACATCTGCTGCCGATACAACAAAGACATTAATCACAATTAAGTATATGTCTGAGCATTGTCCATCACTGGAACCCAAGGCCTGGAGGAGAAGCTAGGGACTTCTATTAAAATAATCTTCCTGTGTCCTCAGTGGGACTATTGTTTCACTGAGGTAGACTTTACAGAAGTGCAGAAATTTTAAGATTTTTTTTTTTTTTTGAGACATGAAAGAAAAATTTTTTTGAGGACGAAGGAATTGTATGTCCTCCAAAAGTACTTGGATGCAAAAGGAGCCAGGATTAAATGACAACAGATCTGCCACTGCTCTCAGGCAAGAAGCAAACCCACTTAAATCGCAGGTTACAAATGCTCACAAATACACCTGACCTATGTTTAAATGGACTAACGTTCCCTCTCCCATCTCTACCACCTTAAGATCACCTTGATCTTACAATCTGTTCTTCAGTAGAGATAAAATCGAGATGGGCAAAGCAGTCTTGCTTTCAAAGTATCTCTACAGTCAAATCGTTTAGGCATTGTCATAGACTGCTGCTTATAGCGTGTCTCCTGTGGTCATGTACAGGTCAGTGTTCAGTGATGCCTGCCTCTGTGTTTTGGAAAAAAAGAGTGACTTCACTTTGCAGGAATATATATGCTGTGTGTGTGATGAATTTGTGCCTTTTATAACTGTAGCATTTTCTCAAGTGCCTCTGTGGTGACTGTCTCCCTTGGTTTCCTTCTTAAGTTCCCTTTTCAATAGGCTCTGCAGATATTTTTATCTGACAGCTGTGACCTTTTTTTAACCTTAATTAGAATCAATAAATATTGTCATGTCACAGTTACTGTTTGAGGCTTTTCATTTGTGGAAGCCCCTTTTGACTTGGTTGTGATGGTGAGTATTACTTAGTAACACAACATTTTGCATTTCATACTGAAGCCAGTGAGGTATCTTCAGCTTTTCTCAGTAAAGAAAGCTCTGTAAATAAGAAGGAGAGAAGGATAAAAAAACCAAACAACCCCCAAAAAAACAAAAAAAAACTTACTGTTTGAGGCTTTTCATTTGTGGAAGCCCCTTTTGACTTGGTTGTGATGGTGAGTATTACTTAGTAACACAACATTTTGCATTTCATACTGAAGCCAGTGAGGTATCTTCAGCTTTTCTCAGTAAAGAAAGCTCTGTAAATAAGAAGGAGAGAAGGATAAAAAAACCAAACAACCCCCAAAAAACCAAAAAAAAAACCCCAAACCCCCAAAAAAAACAAACGCCAAAAAAATCAAACCGCATTTGGCAATAATTCTTCCTAACGTATAGATGGCCAACTGTCTTACACTTAAGAATTAGGTTTTATTGCTGTAGTTGGATTTGGAGCGTCCCCATCGTGAACATACCTCTCTCACAGCACCTTGCTTACCAGAACACGTATGGGCAGGGACACATTTGATAGCTGCTGCTAAGAGTCAAGGGCAGGTGGTAGGCAGCCGAGGCTGAACATGGGAAGAAACAGACCTTGTACCAAATACTGTGTGGTGTAAACATAAAAAACCTGGAAGAAAAGAGAGACAAAAATCACTGGCTTAATTTCATCCAGCAGCTCAGTGTCAGTGCTAGAGAGATAATGTAACCGAAGAACAAATTCAGCCTTGGGAAGGGACCTGCGTTTCACGAAAATGTAGTCTATGAATAGGAAAAAGAGTAACCATACATGTGAAAAACGCGTCAAACGCGTGTGGTGCTCTTTGTATAGGCTTAACTTGCAGTATTACTTACAAGTTATAAAAGAACACAAATACCATGAAAGCAAATATCCTCAGCTAATCGTTTGTATGCTCTATAAAGCATCCGTCCCCTAAGAAACGTATCAGAACCAGCAATGCATTTCACAGGCCCTCGCAGCAGCTCACAAATGGTTATGACTCTTCAACATTGCTGCCTTGGGTCGGATTTGAACTACCTCTTTAACCCTTTTTTCAGACATATCCTGCGGCATCCCAGAGGAGGTCCTGAAATGGCAGTATTATTATTGTTTACTTATTTATTTACAAAGCTTTCAGCGTGCATGTCAAAGAGACTATGTCAGCCGGGGGGCAATTCATTATTTCCAGCAGTCCAGTGTACAAAAAATTAATTTGGACAGATTAATATGGGAGAAATGCATTTTGTATAATATCTGTAGAAGATACTAATATGATTTCCTGAGAAATCAGTTAGAAATCCCACTCATTGTTTAGGAGAGGATAAGACGTGTTTGCAAATTGTTTGGCTAAATCATGCAAAACTCACTTCTAATATGAGAACTGAGGATCATTTTTTCCTCTCACCGTGCATGATTAGACCAATCCACTCATCCGAAGCAAATCCCGAAATGTTTGAGGGACTGTCGAGTTTTGCCTTCTGGCTCAAGGCAGGATAAATTCCCCTTGGGCCTGCAGAGTTGCCTCAGAAAAAAAGCATCCGAGAATGAAAGGCAAAACTGGCCTCAGATTGTACGGAACCAAGATGCAGTTTGGTATCTGCTGGAAACAAGGGGAGGCTTTCAGTTTAATTTAGACCAATGCATTAAGGCCCAAGTTTTTGCCACCCCATTTGAGGTGCTTCCATCAACGGGGCTGCCGAGACACAGCTCTTGCCTGGCGGGTCCTCCTCTGTGTGGAGAGCGGGGAGAGGGGCTCCTCGTGCTTCAGCCCGCGCAGGACTGGAGGGTCCCTACGGACACATCCTTCTCTCTCACTCCCAGTGTAGGAGGGTACCTAAATTGATCGGCTTTCTAACTTTGGTATCTCAGTTATGTGCTTCAAATACATGGGATGAACTCAGGTTAGGAGAAGAGATTTTATATCTAATGCGTGTGTTTCACTTGTTTTGCAAAGACATTAATTACAAGGTTAGATGTTTTCAAAGAGCACGTGGTATTTACCCACCTAGAGAGCAATTCGGGAGGCAAAACACAGTTGCCTTGTGCCTTTCAGACACCTGAGGGCACCTTGTCCAGCCTCCAGCTGCTGCTCCGAGAGGCGGCAGCTCTTCCAGAGGCCATGTGTCCTCAACCAGCCCTGCGCAGGTGGCACAGACGCGCTTTGGATACCGAACCGGGCAGCTTCTGCCTCCCACCAACTGCCGATGGCAATTGGGTACTTAAATACTTCCTTGGGATATTTAGCTTTGGAGAGATGCAAACAGGGATAATGTAGGCCCTGTGAATCTAACATGATGCAATTGCATGTTAATAGGTAGCTGCACGTGTAGTATGTTAGTACATAGCTGTCCTTTATGCAGGCAGGCTATACAATGATTTTGTTGGTCACTGGAACGAAAAACAAAGGCATGATATTCTAGGAAGTTAGAATATTAGTGGTGTTTGCTAGAAAAGCTTTCAGTTGGCAGCTGAGTGCCAAGTTAAGCTGTAAAAAAAAATACACCTGAGTAAGAGGGTTTGTAAATTGATTTTAGTTTGTGTGATTTGTACAGTCAGTAGCAATAAGCTATTCTGAAGCTAGGCTAGAAAAAGCTCAGAAATGGATTTTAAATAGCTGCGATAAACGGTGAAACATACATTAAGGGTTTTGTCCACTGGGTCTTTACCCAGTGCCATGCTAGCTCATCCCAGTTTTCCATTCTTCCTGGCCTTGCTGAAAGAGGCAAAGAAAGTGGGTGTGACTTTTTATGTCCATTGCGGGTCAAAGACAGCCTCACTCTCTGTTTTGACAGCATGCGAGATACCTTTCCTAATTTAGAAGTAAAGGGTTATTAGCTTTCACCCAGGGCTGGTTTTTGCTATGTGCATAGGGAATTTTCTGTTAGCAATTTTTACAACCACTCCTTAGTGAAACAGCCCTAACGAAATAATCAATATCTGTCCAGCTCCATGTCCTCAGGCATCTACAGGTTCTGCAGACTCCCTCCCCCTGCAACTTCGAGGCGGGGAAAAGCCTCATCCAGATCCAAGCGATCTGTTGGTCCGACCTACAGCAGAACGGGTCTGAGCAAATGCAGACCAGCCTCACCTACCCGAGAGCATAAAGTCATTGAACGCCAGTAGTAAGTTCGGGGGGGTCTCATCGAGCGCCGTTTCCCTGCCGCAGCAGAGACTTGTTGAAGAAGCGCTCGAGGAAGTGGTACCCAGCAGAAACACCAGCCTTTGGCTGATAGGGTTTGTCAAATGTCTCGGTTCGCTCCTGCACCGCTGTCTACTGGGATTCAACACTGCACTCGAATATGCTCTAATACTTGGATAGGAAGAAGGGGAGAAAAGGAAGCGTATTAATAATGCACTGAGGCATCCTTGTCAGCTCTCAGGCTGTTCGCTCCCAATTTGCATATGCTCCAAGTTGTAAGAAAACACTTTGCACAGCAGTGTTGCATTTAGCAGAAATTACATTATAATTTCAGATGTGGAAACTTCTATTCCAGGTCTGAGGCAGTGAGATGCCCCATCGGGCTGTGCAGTCATTATCTTAAACAATTGAAATGCATGCTTGCACTTAATCAAAATCAAGGGGAGATGTTACTCCAGCCTCCACTTGCCAATTCAGCCCAAAGGGGAACGAGAATATTAAACTGAATTAGAAACTATGTTATTTCCCAATCATTTCTTTACAAGCTAGAGTTTGGCCAGAGTGTTTTTTCAGAGGCTGCATGTTTGAGCCAACACCTCTATCTATATCCATAAAGCAAACTGCTCCCAAAGAAACCCCCTTCTCAGAGGAGGGGAGCGTTCAGGTGCATTTAGGATCTGTGCTCACACTTTTCTCCCAGCTCCTTCATGCTGCCAAGCAGCAGAAAAGACTTAAGCTTAAGACTTGAGAAAAGACTTAAGACTTCAGAGGTGGTCTTGCAGTGCCGGCAGAGGGGCGGTGCAGCAGCCATTTCATCGCCCTGATTTCTCCCAGGGACTGGCTAGTGCTGGGAAGCAGAGGCTGCAGGGATGGAACTTGGCTTTCTCTGCTTCCTCCAATGTGGCGTATCGGAGCTTGGAGATGGGTGAGAACTGGGGCTTGAAGCTGGGGACTCGCATCCCTTTCCTTTCGTGTGCTTCCATTCCAGAGTTTGGTATTTTGGGTACCCAACAGGACCAGCGCAGAAATACCCACTGAGACCTTTCTGCAAATCAAAGCCATAAGCTTTTGCCACGTTTTTTTTGCGAAGTGATAAAATACTGCTATTATGTAGCCGGAAGATGGCAGCCTTTATTTCAGCCTTGAGCCCTGCTGTGCCGTGCTGCTGTGCAGCAGACGGGCGGGCGGCCGGCTGGCCGTGCTTCAGCACAGCTGTCTGCAGCTGGGGTCTGCTGACAGTAGTCTCCCTACCAAATGCTAGGCTCTGCCTTTTGTAATTCGGCCGGACATCCTGGATTTAAGCAATGTTTTGATGAAAATGATGGTGTTCAGGCAATAATCCGAGGAGTTTTTAAGTGAATGGTCTGGCCATGGAAGTCCCAATCCCAACACAAGTGGTAACTATGTCCTTTGCTTCATTTTCAACCCATCTTGAGTGGAAGCTGTCTTGTTGCACCGTGAGTGGCAGTGGAGCTCACAGTTACATTTCACAGAGAAAGAATAGCAGCGTGAAGATAGAGACAGCAAAGGACATCTGTCTTATATTGTCTTGTGCTTGATAAGGTCACAGGCAGTGCAAACTCACCTCTGTCTGATCCGTTTATGGTTATAGGCTGGGGCACATCACATTTCCTAGGAACCCCTGGAAGAGGAGACGGGCAGCTCGGAGGCACTGCTGACCTCCTCTGGCACCCAGCAAGTGGCCAGCACCGCTCTGCTGAAGCTTCCCTTTCCTCTCATAAGTAATGCATTCTCACTTAGGAAAATTGTTCACCCTACTCCTCCTTTGTGTCCTGGGTTATTCTGGCTCTGCTATGTAAGATGAGTCCAGAAAAAAAAACCCAAAGAGAGCAAGAAACAGAGAACAGAAACTGGGAAGCCAAGCGCTACAAATAAAGAGCAGAACAGGAATTGCAACTGGAGCCCAAAGCATTGATTGCCAAGTGCAGGAGCTGAGTGGGAAAAGAAAAAGTTACAGTTCACTAACAAAGAGCACATTTAATCTTCCCTTCTGGATTTTCACCAAGATGAAATTTGCTTTCTCTGTGTGTGTGTGGAAAGCAACTGTTGCAGGGAACATTTACAAAGCAAAATTGCCTGTTTCCAACTGCTCCATGGAAGAGAAACAGCCCAAAAGGAAAAGAAGAGAAACGACTAAAATCATGTTTCCACAGAAGAGGACCCTCTGGATTTGTCCATTTTTCTATGATGCTGCTGTCAGGAACTGGGAGCTGAGCTCTGTGCAGAGAATGTAAGACCAGCCCCCAGCTTGTTCCCGGCATGGTTTCTGGCCAGGGAAAGCCCTTGCTGCCAGGCAGCAGAACCGACTGGTGGGAAACCTGCACGTTCCGACCCGTCAGACTGCGCAACGTTGGCACATCCCCCCGGGTGGTATTTTTATTCTGATATATAATGCTAATTTGTGCCTGTGGTTGGGGCTATGTTTCATCCTGGGAAAAGAGATCAAACAACATGCAATCAGAGGCTGGATCAAACATGGACTGGAAAGTATTGCTGGTGAATGACTATCGAAGAGACGGGGCGCAGGCTGCAGCCTGCAACCACTTGCTTGCCCAGAGTGGCTTTTGAGGCTGGATGTACCTTTACCACCCCGGGTGAATGTGGTCAGACCTCCCCCTTGCTCCGCGCGAGGAGCACAGCTGGAGGAATGCTGCCTGATCCGGGGGAGGTTCACGTCCACTGCGCCAAAGCATGCAGCCCCTGCAACCCAGAGCTTCTTCCTCGTGATGGTGGGCCCTTCCCAGACCTCTCACATGGTGGGTTTCCAACCAGGCGGGTTGTCAATTCCTGCACCGGGCATTTTGTAGGTTGCGTGACGGGCAGGTGACAAGGGAAGGAGAACCTCCCTGGGCTGGTGGTGCAAAAAAGCCAGCCGGCAGCTCTCCTCCCATGCCTCCTGCCCGTCCAGCTCCTGATGGCCCAGCAGCCCATCCTGTTTCGAGGTCCCCGTCCCCACGGGGCTGGCTGATGGCAGCCAGGGAGGGGGCAGCTGTGCTGCACTGCACAAGTGGGAGCTGCAGCCGAGGGGAGTGGGGCAGAACGGAGGTGGGACGCACAAGTCTTACAGGGGTGTTTTTCCATCCCCAATGCCGATTTCTGTGGCTCTCAAAGGTGTTGAAAGGCTAATTATGTGACATGCTGTGAGGGGCTTGGGCACAGCTGCTGTGGTATCTGTAAGCAAAACCTGCAATTTAATCAAAAAAGAGGCAGGTTCTCTCACATGCATCATCTCCGCTTGCTTCTTTTGGACCGCCTGATCTATCTGCTCCGTGGTGCTTCTTATTTCACTGCTAGAATGGAGGCTTAGCCTATTTTTTTTCTCTCTTTCCACTCTGCTGCTCCTTCTGCCAGTGCTTGCTCTGGTCTTTGCTTTATTTCCAAGCATCAAAGAGCAGCCTTTTCACCTGAGGCTTTCCTGTTTCCCAGGCAAGTTGATGCAATTCAGTTCCCACCCTGGTGCTGATGGACTTGGTGTGGACCTTGGCCTCTCCTGTCTCACCCCTCACTTTTAGAGGACAGAGCATCTCCCATCTCTGCCAAGGGGGTGCAGGGCTCTTCCTCCACCAACTGGGGCACTGAGCACCCCTGTTAGGGAAGGTCACCAAAGGCTTTCCCACCCCAAGGCTTGGGTGAGGACCCTGCTCGGTGGACTTGGTGTGGACCTTGGCCTCTCCTGTCTCACCCCTCACTTTTAGAGGACAGAGCATCTCCCATCTCTGCCAAGGGGGTGCAGGGCTCTTCCTCCACCAACTGGGGCACTGAGCACCCCTGTTAGGGAAGGTCACCAAAGGCTTTCCTTGGTCACCCCAAGGCTTGGGTGAGGACTCTGCTCGGTCCCCAGCAGAAAGAGGTGTTTCCACGATGCTTCAGCCTCATGGTTTTAATAAAGGCAGCGGCTTGCTTGGAGAGTTGTCAGCGGTAATAAACTCAGTCCCATTCTGTTTCAAAATTGGTTTAAGAAAGATGCCTGGCTGTTTAATATTTAAGCAAAATGTTTAATGTTTAAACAGGGAAATTGTTCTGATTGTCAGAAAGGGCATTAAAGCAGGATGGAAACTGGTCTGTAATCTTTGACAAACGCTGCCCTTTCTCTGCAGCAGCGTGGTGCCTGGGAGCTGCAGGAGTTTCAGAAATGCCAATTTTAATCAACCTCTCTCATTTCACTTGCCGCTTACCACTCCAACAGCAGTGAGACGTGCTTTTTCCCTGCAAAGTGGGGAACATTGTACCTGGCCCTGTTTAACAGGTTTGAGACTAGTTCAGCTGAATTGAACTTGCACTTCAAAACCCAAACAAATTGCAATAGAAATGTGCATGGATAAGGTGAAAAGCGAAGCTGGATGGTGTCAGCCCAAGGGTGTACTCCAGGTGATCTGGGGTGCCTTTTGCATGTGCACACAAAAGCTGTGAAATTCAGATGTCAAGTTTAAAGTCAGCACAAAAATGAATGGCTCTAACTGCCACAAATACAGGTATGGATGAATATTTCTGAACAGATGTGGACAGTGTTTTTCAGGCAGTGGAAATATCCCTCTGGGGGAAGTGTGTAACGGTGCAGAACCGTTTCACGCCACAAAAGGCTTGTGAGGAGCGAGCCTGTGCTCCCTCCCTGAGCCCTCGGGCGGGCACTGTGGCTGTGCCAGGCTGCGTGCTCGGGGTAGTCCTAGCGCACAGGAATCCCTGCTTGGTAATGGCTGGAGCTGGGGATAAAATCTGCAGGGAGCCCTCGAGATGAACAGCAATTCATGTTAGTCACTTCCTCCCCCTTAAAATGTTCCTGAGGTGGATGGTAAACCGACCTGTCAAATGACCTGTCAAAAAAATCACTTAAATAAGCATTTAATACTACAGTTTAGTGTGTTCAAAATCCAACATTGCTGCTTCCTACTGAGACTACTCTCTCGTTTTCAGTGTGGATAATTTGAAGTGCATAAGCGCAAAGTAGATGGGAAAGCTGAAGCTGAAAATGTTGACAGTTTTCTTATAAATAATCTGTTCAGGCTTCCCCCCCCGCCCCCCAGAGAAATTGGTAGTGGCTGGCTGATCCTCACACAGAATAGCTGCGAACAATGAACAAAGTAGCTCAGGAGACATGCACTGTCTGTACAACCTCTTCTGTGTGGTGCTTAACACTGGCACCCTGAGCACCTGCTCGCATCTGATGACGAGGGGCCATCTGAAGCACCCCTTCCCTCTGGAAAGGGCTTCTGGTTTGGAGCCCACCAGCACCTAGGCTGAGATTCGTCTGCACTTACAGTGTCTACAAGGCTTTGGTCCAAAAAAGTGAGAGGACATACCAATGTGGTTGAAGCAGAGGCCAGGCGCAAAGTCATCTTGGGTAGGTAGGTATTTCTCTTGGCATATACATATGGATCATATCGAGCAGAGCAAGGGTTTGGTGGCTGCTGCATGTGATGTGCCTGGTGATTTAACACAGGTGCGGAGAAACACCACCTTCCGCAAACTCACAAAAAACCAACACGAGAAAGAATCTGAAGAAAAGTTTATAGAAGAGCTCCTCTTATCAAGGTTTCAGGATTATTGAAAGGCACATTTCACCCATGTTGAATGACAGTTGAGTTCATGGACACATACAACGCTCACATTTCATGGCAAAAAGACCACATAATGATGGTACGTTGTGAAACATATATTCCAGATTTCAGTTAAACACTAAAGTAATTATTTTAAGTGTGTCGTGTACATAATAAGAGCGGAACAGGCAGATGCATCCAATCACTGTAATTTACAAGGCAGTAATTCAAGACCCAAATATATTTCTCCTTATTGGAGGAAGGCAGTGCAGATTACGAGCAAAATGAGGGGCCGCAAATTGACAGGGAGCCAGGAAGCTGCTGCCATTTGGAAAATAACAGCTAGCATCTGCTGCAAGTTGGAGGGGTTTTAACTTTGCTAACTCATTTCACTCCGCTTCAACAGCGAACGGCCGGGCTGGATCAGATGCTTTTGGGCCAGGAAGCAACCGAGAGCCGCGCCGTGGCCGTGCCGCACCAACGCAGGCACTCTGCGGAACAGATAAGCACGGATGTTTGCTCAGTAGCGGGATGAATAAAGTCCACTCGCGCTTCCTCTCTCGCCGTTTAGCGAGCTGCTTCGTACTAATTACCTCTTTTCAACCAGCTCGTGGTTAAGTTTCACGTTGTGATGATTAATAATTAATCAAATGCATTTGAAAATTAACTTGGCAATTCTACATCTGATTGGCATGCTAATCTCTTCTGTGCAGTGGGGATGTTACAGGAATAACCTCAGATATTCCGAGCTGCTTACCAAGGTGAATACATAAGGGTATTTATTATCTCGTGTGGTAAAAAATAAAGCAGCAAGTGGAAACGAATGCGTTCTCCAAGGCCTCTTTGCCTTACGGGAAAGGTATGATCTGCATTTTGCCTTCCCTGTGCAAGGAATATATCATCGATGTTATCATGCCCAATCAAAACAAATGGACACGGAAAAGGCAAATTTGAAAAATGCCCCCACAGTTGATTTATTTCTGTTTCGCTGGTAGCAACTGCAGTAGATTTGGTGCATTAATTACGGTGCTAGAAAGAAAAATCACAAGGAGAACAACTTTTGCCCTTTCCAGCTGTCTGTGCCACTTCTCTCCAAAAATAACACTCATCTGGTAAAAGGGAAGAAGAGGGAGTATGCACTTCCACTGGACGTGTGGTCCCCACTAGTTTCGAATTAGTAGTCCCTTTTTATAGGCAAACAGCCCCGCAGCAGCCACAGAGGTGAAACACACGGTAGAGGTAAGCAGGCACAGCAGTCCCGGCACGGACGGCAGGTTCCTCTCCCAGAAGCTGGTGGTGAACGGTTGGGCTGGGACATCCTGGGGGAGAGAGGAGATGGTACCACTGCAGGGTCTCCCTCACCGTGCGAGTGGGGAAGCGGCAAACATCCCCCACTAGGCTGGGGAGAGCACAGGTTTTCCCCGAGGACCAGACGGGGGGTAGGAAGGAGGCTCAGGGCTGTGAAACGCGTATTTTCTGTCATCCCGAGCAGCCACAGGAGAGCAAAGGTGGAGTTACTTGTGACTGGAAGGAAGTTACATTTGGCTTAAAACCATGGCCTGGGACTGGGCAGAACTAGGCTGATTTCCTGCATTTTGCAGTGCCCCAGGCTCCGAGATCTTTGTCCCTGGTGCTTGGCCATCCACCCCTCAGACAGGGGTAGTAATATTCCTTGGACGAGTCAAAAAAATGAATACCATCAGCATGTGAGGTAAACAAAACCTCGCTCGGGGGCAGGCCCCATAGGAATCGCCGAAACAGGGACCGCAGCCTGACCGAGGGGTGTGCGCCTGACCGGGCGACAGCGAGAAAGTCTGCTTACCTTCGACTCTGGCTCTGGCATCCAAATTTCATTCTCTGAGATCCTCCCCATACTGTGCAATATCTAGAAGAAAAAATTATTTGTACCACGTGAGAAAAAATTAAAACCCACGCTACTTTCAGTTTTGGAAAAGTAGAGCAAGTCAGAGCAAGGTGACATTGATAACAGGCGTAACTATGACTAGCTCAAAGTGCCTTGACCCAGAAAATGTATAGTAATTTCTCTGTTTATATCAGCAAAGAGAGAAGGAGGAGGCAGCAGTTTTGGTAGTTTGTGTAGATATATGACAGCTGTTCATCAAACAGTCGTGTGCCTAACCAGTGTTTTAAGGATAAATGGGCAGTTTCAGAGACTCATTTGTAAAAAGTAGGACTTCGCTCAGAAATCCACAGGAACTACAGCTTCTCCAGATGTTTATTTTAATTTTTTTCCTGAGTACAAGTAAAAATGCTTTTTCACATGACAGTTTGAGAAACAGCAAGGTGAGGTTACCGCCACACACTCGGGATGCAAAGCCTGTTAGCAGTGATGCTGCTTGGAGCACAAACTAGAAAGAGGGGAGATACAACTCTGGGGCTTTCAAAGCATACAATTACAAAGTTATCTCTTGGTTATTCAGGCAGTACGAAGCTCATAGAGGATTTTTCTTCAGAATAAACTGATTGTAACAATCATGGACGTTCTCCGGGGAAAATCAATGTCTCCAGAAGAGACAGCTAACCGTCTTTATAACTACTGCTCACAGGCATGGAGAAAAGACAAATTAGGTGACTTGAAACAGAGCAAGTAATGAGGATTATAGGGCGAATATGATGTTCTGTCAAATGGAAGCAAAGGGCTGATTTTCCCTTAAATAACAGCTCCGTGGCTCTGCCACACAGCAGTTGTAACTGTAATGTACACCCTTTAATGTTTTTTTTTTCCTCCCTCCAGACTGTTGTAAAGGGGTTTCACGGTGACTGGGAACCCAGCCCAATGCGTGTCATTCTGAAGAGATTTAGACATTATCAGAGCCGCCCATTATGAATTCATAAAGCCGAGCTAACGGTTCTTTCTCGTAAAAGGAGAAGCAGAAGGGATAGATCAAAAATGAGAACAATGCTCAGATTTCCAGATTGCTGCATACGAAATAGCTGCAATCATTTGTTAGACTTAAATTACTTTTAAAACATACAGTGATTAATTTGTTAGAAATTGTGGTAGTATATCTAAGGGCAGCATCAGGTTGGAAGGTTTTTTCCTCTAGACATGAGGTACACAGCATGAGCTTCGTTTTAAGTCTCCAGTGCAGCAACACACTGCATAATGTTCTGATTTGGGTGAGATTCTTGGCTTCACTTTATTCAATAGCAAACTAAGTGAAGTTTTAAAAAAAGAAAGGCTTTGGTTCACATCCTTTTCTGGGATTCTTCCCCATCAATTCCAGGAGCCTCTGCACAATTACAGGGTGCGATGCACAAAATCAGACCCTCGGAGCTGTACTTCATCCGTTCTAACCTTTTAATACAGATGTTGAAAGCAAACCAACAGTCTGTACCTCTCTGGCTGCTCTCTCTCCTGCCTGTACGGCCCCCTCCATGTATCCACTCCATTGGGTAGCTGTCTCCGTGCCAGCAAAGTAGATCCTGTCAATAGGCTGGCGAATGATCCTTCAAAAACAAATGGAGAATGTCAGATGTTAAGTAACAGGAAGGCGATGATCCTTCTCAAAGCAATTTATGGGCTTTGATGGAGCGCTCAAACTTCAGTTCTCCAGAATTCCTGCAGACCTGGGCTGGGGAGCACGGTGCAATAAGCTGTCCCTGCAGGACCACCTACCTGCTTCTCTACACAAAACTCAAGATCTGAGAGAGAGAAAATCTAAGGCATAAATCAGTGTGCCCAGCTCCCGTGCAAAATAATATGAGCCTTATTTTAGTGCTGGGATAAGGGATAATCCTAACAGCCTCCAGAAATGCAGTGCAGCTGATAGATTTACATCTTCTGCATGGCAGCTTTGTTGTTATCCTGCCATTACAATGGGATGTGAATGATGTTTTTGCAGGGACGGGTCACTAATACCAGCTTCTATTTGGAGGCTGGACTTGCCTGGCTGCAAGTCCCACCAAACGGGGATGGTGGCTGAAGGCCTCCGCATTCAGGGAGTTGCATTCGCCCCACAGGGTCATATAAGCCAGCCCCTCAGCTGGGCAAAGCTGCACAAGCATCCCCGTCAACCCAGCCTTAGGTAATGAGCTCCCCCTTTCCCTCAGAGAGATGTGCTTGCTCTGAGGGCTCCCATCTAACCCCCGATTAGGTTTTCCTTGTCTGCCTGACACCAGCTTCCCCAGGTCAGAGGCCTCACCCATCACTACCCAAGTGTCCAGATAAATTACAGCAGAAGAGTCTGTGCATGGGATGACTTCTTCCCACACACATCTTGGCACAGAGGCAGGGTGTAACTCCGTGATGGACATGCTAAGGAGCTCACGCTGCGACGTGCTACATGGTTTGTCTGGTCTTTGGCTATAGATACAAGATTTGTCTGTCTGAACCGTGCCTTCCACACACTTTTCAGTGATATACCTAGTATTAATCAGTATTATCTCACACGTTCCTTTAGGAATACAGCAATTCTGCATGGGGAGGGCATGGGAGGCTTTGTTGGGTGGGAGGAGTGAATGAGTTTTCATGTAAGGGTTTTGTGTCTTCCCCTCGTGATGTGACTCAATGGGCTTCACCAGAACCTGATGCTCCACCTACACAATCAGTGAAGACTCTCCTCTGTCCAAGATGTGTGCCCTCAAGGTCTTAGAAAGCTTTAAAGGGATCTATTGCAAATACTGTAAGTAACGTAGCGAGGAAAGGTTTCCTGGCTCTAGCAGGTCCCTTTGTGACTGTGCTTTGTTTCCTCAAAAGTCACAAGAGAAACCCTGCTCTTACTAAAGTCAATAGCGAGATCCTTGTTAGCTGGGGAGTAGGGGAGCAGAAAGAGGGCTTGAGTTCCCCCAATATGCTACATATGCCATAAGTGTTGCATAAAGTATATCATTGTACATGAGCTAAGAAATGTAAATTAGAAAGCAAAACATTCTCCGGTTTACCTTCCATAAGAACACATTATGCCTGGTGGGAAGTAGGCTGTGTAACAACCCCCTGAATATTGCTCCATGCTCCAGTTCTTTTCTTCATAATGCACAGGCTGTAAGTATTAGCAAACATTAGAGAGTGAAACACTGGCAGAGAAATTGGAAATAAAAAACAAATCTCCTCTGAAGAGGGAAAAAACAGGCTAAAGATACCTGTCAAAGGAGTGCCATGTCATCTGGCTGATGCTATCCATCTGCACAAAACAAATCTTTGCACTTTTACAGAAGCACTAGCCTCCCGTGGGGAAATGACAAGACAAATTAAACCATGCACTGCCTTCTCTTTTCTTGTAAAGAGTGAGACTGGCAGCTCTTTTCTTCCTGTACTAGATGCTGCTGCCCTCCCCTTGGGAGTACAGATTGTATGGCACAACATGCAATTTTAGGTACACATTTTAGCAGAAATTTTGGCTTCATGCTCCAGAACAAAGAAGGAACATTACTGTACAACAGAGGTGAAAACAGGCATGCATTTCTTACATGTAAAGCCTCTTCCATCCCCATTGCCTTGGCATATGCCTCACAGATCTTCTTCTTCCTATATGAAAATAAAATCAGAGTCAGAAAAAAAAAGGTGGAAAAACCCCTCTCAGCTATTGCTCTTCTTATAAAAAAATCACATTTATTGCAATACATTGGAAAGAAAGTTGGGTTTGGCTTTGTTTTTAAGTCTGATTTCAAGTTCTTATCTTAATGCTTAGTTCAAATGCTGATGCCTAAATGTGACATCCAAAATGGACCCAGGGAATGGGAAATGAAGGTTGATTTTGGCAATGAGCTCTGAAAAAATAAATCTTTGTACAGTTATTTTAGGATGCAGAGCCAATTCATTCTCATGTTCACTGATGTAAGACCAGAAGAGAAGCAATATAAATCAATGAAATCCCTACAGATTTATTATAGCTGAGAACAAAATATGAGCTGGAGAATACTATTCACACTCCTAAGCAGAACTACTCCTTCACTTGGATGCATACCAAAAATCACGTTTAGAAAGTACTGTTTGTTCATTTCACAGACTAATAGAGAAACCATACTGTTGTAAACACGGACGTTTAAAAATTTTATCATCCAGTCTGAATGTGAAGGACACCCAAAACTATGCATGTCAGCGCTCCCTATCCCTAGGGTGAAGCATCTTTCAGTGGGAATGCAGTCTGGGAATGTCTTCAGAAAAATATTCTCAGTTCACATAGAGACACAGAGCTGATAAGTCAAAACATGGAAGAGTGGGCAGGACTTGGAAACTCAGAAATATCCATAACTGGATGGATATTAGCATTAGTGTCTTGGCCTGTTTAGGCTAAATGCTCCATTTTTGCCCCAATTTCCAGTATTGGTAGTTGCACTGAGCATGTGTATACGTGCATATGCGCACACATATCCACACACATATTCCTGTGAGGCAGCATCCCAGAGAACTGACTTCTTTCTGAAATATTTACAGTTTCTGAACTCTTACCTCTCTTCCTTACTGAGATGGGCCAGTTTAACAGCCTTTCTGGTAAGGATGAAACTGAAAAGAAAAATATGGCATATAAATATCACGCAGTGTCAGCACCCCAGCTGATTCGCAAGCTCTCGCTTGAAATGACTCTAAAAAAGATGGGCAAAGCACTTTACCAGTATGTAATCGGCTTGACATTTTTCATCATACTTCATCACTTAGTAATTACAGGTCACACGTGTGAAAAGGCCTGTGCGGGGTACCCTGGGGAGTTAATTGAAAGGGAAAGTATGCATTCCCAGGGGGCAGGTGCAGAGGACTGCCTGGCAGCTACCAGATCAGAAAGTTGCGGATTGCAAGTATGTTTTCAAAGCTGCCAGCACTGGCCTCATTTTGCTCCGTGAAAATGAACTCTCCATCCCCACTGACTCAGGAGAGCAAAGTTATACCCAAAGTGGGCAGAGAGACAACAGTGTCCAGCAAACTAGCCTGCACTGCCTACCCTCTTATACCTAGGTCTTATCCAAAAGGACTGAGACCCTGAGTTTCCTTGAGCTTTTGAAGTCTCACAGACAGCTGGCCATATCACTGCCCGTGTCATTTGATGGTAGTAAGTGATGGGAGCTTGCTGCTCTGACAAGCACTGCACAGTGTCATGGACCAGTCCTGTAAGAACTGTGATTAATATTTATTCAGCTTGAAGGAAACAGATTTGATGATTAGTTCATCTGACCTTAGTGGAGATACCCAGGGGATGAAGTATGTTCCTGCACTCTTTTAAAATCCACAAGGAGAAAGTAGGAAACTTTGCCATATGGGGTTTGGAGGAGGCTTATTGCTCTCAGGTCCTGGAAGTTTTTAAGCTTTGAATATGCCCATAAACATGTACAATTCAGTAGAAGTGGCAAGCTTTCCTTGCCAGATACTTAAGGAGTAGTTGCCTGACATTTATATTGGCCTTTTTTTGGCAGTCTCAGCTCAAATTAGTAGAAACGTTTGTAAAGATTGTTTGTTCATATTGGCTTAACCTATTTTAAAAGCCAGTCAATGCTGTTACATATTTTCCCATCTGTTTGTCCAAACTACAATTTTTTTACTTGGCAGTTTCCTCAGAATCCCAGTTTCTTCACTGCATAGCTGCTGCCCCACTCAGCCACCAGCTGACATTTGTTGTCCTGCCTCAGCTCCATGGGCAGGGGAGGCAAATGAGGATTTCTTGGACAACTGCATTTTCATTTCGGCCCAGGTGCTAAATACAAGGCCCAACATAAGCTGAATACAGGCTCACAAAGCTAGGTAAGAAAGGGATTTATTTCTAAATCTACTCCACAGCAAAAAAAAACATTAACTGAATGCTTAAAATGAACTACAGCTGAATTCAGCAACTCCTTCCCAACCATCTCCTTTGTAATAGGCTATTTGTAGGAGCAGCTTCACCTAAAAGCTTATACGGACTAGAGAGGCACAAGAGGCTTGTCAGAAGTGCTCTCCTCCCTCTATGAAGACTGTGGGAGGAGTGGGCACCACTGATGTAACCTGGCCATTTCCCCTCTTCCTCCTCCTCCCACTCCTTCATACAAAAAGAAATACACATCTGTAAGTATGGGCTAGAAGCTCCTAACCCCATAATGGCAGGGAAAGATCCATCAGGTTTCGTATCATCTAGGGTTATTCCAATTGGGGACTCTTCATCCTCAATGATGAAGGAACCACAATAACCTAAGGAAGGAAAAGAAAACAAAACGATTGTCAGAGAAACTTGTTGAAGATCACTGTTTCTGATAGTAATGAGCAAGGAAAATTATCCATAAAAGGAATTGTACAGTAATTCCTTTGTCACCAATAATACCTACATGTCCGAAGTGCTTTTGTAACAGTCTCTCTGCTCTCTTCCCTCTGACTCTGGGAAATTTTGTACACAGACTTATAAAAGTCATATTTAAATTCCATTATTACTTAGCAAGGAATTTCTGTGGATTGTTGCAAGACCCTTTGGTTTTCTATATTGGGAGCAATAAACATTAAAAATAAATAGATCTAGCAAGAACTATGATGGTTCATTCCATGAGTAACTTCAACCATGAGTAACAACAACCGCAGCAACAAAACTCAGTATAATTACATCCGGTCACTGCGGGCTTAAATTTACAAATTGATTTTGCTAACAATAAGACTGTCAGGAATGGTGTCCCATAACAGTAATCAGTCTAATCTAGTATCACATCAGTACATGTTTCAGATGAACATGCAAAAAGTCCCACATAGATAACAGTGTATAAACCTGCCTACATTTCTTTCTAATTCCAATGGCCAGTTTATGCCCTGAAACATGCAAAATTATATTCTTTTGATTAAGAAATATTCTCGCCCAGTGCAACTCTCAGTATCATTACATAGGAAGTGGAAACGGATCTGTTCATACAAATAGTTCTGGAAATGGTATCAGTTAAAGCTGAGAAACACATGATGTAGCAGCACATGGAGAAAATATCTTAAGTTAAACAAAAAGCTAACCTACTTTTTCCAGTCCTCTGAGATACCAAGTCTGTAGAACAGAGGATTAAAAACAGGGAAAGGTCTTGCTTACACCTTAAGCTCTCCTTGTCATCTGCTGTAGATTCTCTTTGGCTGCCCTAACTCTGTCCCTGGCAGGGAGAAGCAGGGACCTGCTGCTGCATGGTCACTGCTTCTGTGCACTGCAGGTTTCAGCAATGCTTCCCAGGGAAACCTTGCTTTCTCTCTCAGTCGTCCCTCCTCAGCTAGCAACAATGAGATTCAGGATCCTATTTGGGTCTGGACTCATCTTTGGGACAAAGTGTGCACTCAAGCTTAGAGGAAGAGCTCTCCTTCTAAGGAGCTTTACCTTTCACTTTTCTGTGTGTTTGGTTTGGGGGTTTTGCACGATTAATCCCCTCTTGGATTTATTCCCTGCCAGACAGCAGAGCTTCAAAATTCACGTAGCATGGGGCTCCCGAGTCCTTCACTTTCCCCACATACCCTTCCTCTCCCAGAAGGCTTCCCTGTAGTACACCATGCATTTTATGACACACCCCATAGGCAAACGTTGAATTAACTGGTTTCTCTTTGGTGGCAGTTCTGGTTTGTAATGAACCTTCGTTGTCAGGATCGGAGGGATAGCACTGATCACATACTTGCCCTGAAACATAAACCACAGTCAGTACAGACAAGGCGCTGCCTCTCACTGAGGTTGCCCCCCAGGACACGTTTGAAAGATGCTCTTATTAGCTGTTAACAGCTTT
Source organism: Fulmarus glacialis (assembly GCF_000690835.1). Taxonomy (NCBI): domain Eukaryota; kingdom Metazoa; phylum Chordata; class Aves; order Procellariiformes; family Procellariidae; genus Fulmarus; species Fulmarus glacialis. The sequence continues at coordinate 29,415 of NW_009203460.1, read as the reverse complement.
CCCACTCCTGACCTTGCTACTTGGCTTTCCCACACAGATATTTCCAGGTAACCAAAATAATTCTGCCATTTCAGAAAAAGGAGCTGGAAAAAACATGTTGTTTTGTGGTTAGCTGATTCTTGACAGCTTTCCGGACACTACAGGACCAGAGTTGAAACTTGGCTGGAGACAGGTGTGGAAATGGGACAAGATAGATCTTATGGCATAGGTAAAACTGCCTTTTATCATCCCCAGGAAAATATGACCCTCATTTGTCCAAATTATAAGCTGTTAAAAAAAAAAAAATCACTTTTGTGCATGTTCACAGGGTACTACTTCAGGACAAGCAACACCGATGGTGATTTCAGCTTTCCTGAACACGCTCCATCCCTCTCGCAGGTCCTGTCTCTGACTGGAGCGATGAAGGACGCTCTGCTTCGGGGCTCAGGGTGACACTATATCACAACAGACGCTGCTGCTCTCAAGCGCTCTCACGCTGGTGGGGCCGCTGAGTGCAGGGAGGCTGTCTCTGCTGACTTGGCTGCCGCTCAGCCAGCATGGAGGGAGAAGCCAGTGGTTTAAAAATCCCTGGGGGAGGAAGACAGGCCCTCCTCCAGGACATCCTTAGACTGGCTTCTCTGCCAAACAGCCCCTTCCCTTTCTTTTCACTTTCTCTAAATATCCTCCAAACGCTGACACCGGTGAGACAGGCGTCTTGCAGACCATGACGGTCCTGCAGAAACCCCCGTGGCAGGCTGGGCTCTGTGTGTAGAAGGGAGCTGCTGCCTCGTGGGTGTCACTGCGGGTAATCATGTACTGACAGAGCATTTCACAGCGCCACTGCACAGGGGCAAAATCTTACTAAAGGTGTTTGAAATGTCCTTTTTTTGTTCTGCAAACCACAAACTTAGATATGAACAGGAACGTTATTTTTCCTTTCTTTGAAATGGTCTCAATGCAGAACTAAAATGTAAAAATATATAACCACAGAAAAAGTTAAGCAGAAAAGGCAGAGTAATGACAGAAACTAACTAGCAGAACACCAAGAAGAGACCCAGTCATAAATAAATCCGTAAAGCAGGTTTCACAGAGTGTCAGCATAGTCCGAGAAATAGACACACACAAATGGGTACTTCCTGATTACATCTGGCTAAGAGCTACAGCAGATGTATTCCCCCTCTAAATGCATACTCTACTTTTATTCTGATCAAATTACCTCATATATCTCATGGTTTAGAGTCTCCACAATGACATTATCACCTGTCTGATCAATACGGACCACAGGTCTCTCCAGTTTAACTCTGCCTTTGAGGCGTTCCATTATTTTCTCTGATATCTGACCAGAACCCCCTTTAAACTTCCTCTCCTAAAAAACAAACAGAAAAGAAACACAAACAAAAAATCACCAGCATTAATCACAATGACATTGAATATGACTTCTGCTCATAACCAAGAAACTCCAGGACAAATCTGCAAGTCCTAAGGGTGCACAGAGGCCCAGACTTTCAGAAGAGTGAAGGCATAAACCTGAGCCTCAGTGGGGATTGCTGCCTAAACCACTTTTGCAATGGCTTCCTCAATTAGCTGGCTTAAAGACTCTTGAAGCCTAGAGAACAAACAAATATAATGCAGATATTCTAGCTAGTATAAATATGTCACTTCATTAAAAGGAGGTTTTGAGTATTTTACCCATCACTGTGCTACCAAAACCCTCATGTACGACAAAGACACCAACTTGCATCTGTACAGCAAAACCCTGCACCAGCCCAGAAGCAAGACAGATCTTTAACTGGATCCGGCCTCCAGTGCAGCAGGCAATGAGCTTTATCTGTCCCTGGGAAAACACAAAGACATTGCTGTCTGGAAAAAAGCACAATCTGTGACACATATTTCCTTGCGATGTCTGTGCAGAGGCTCAGGGGAAGCACTAACCCTCTTTTGTCTACCAGCTACCAGCGTAATATCAAGCAGCTCACTTTTACGTATAAGATGCTGGTACTGGCAGGGAGGAAAGGATCCACAGTCTTGTACTGAAAGACTGAGACGGCTGCCTGAAGAAGACTCGTCATGGCCGCCAAGAAACCTTTAGCGTTTTTGCTCAGCTGATTTTGATTGGGGTGAGGGGAGAGGGAAGGATGGTAGAAACCAAGACAGCTTGCCCCATCCAGGCACAAAGAAAAGGAAGTGCTCTTCCCAGGCTAGCTTTCCCCTCTCCATGTCTTGTTTAGCCATGAGTATCTTGGGATTAATTTTAATTCTTGCTGCAACATCTAGCAGTTGCTGATGAGGGACAGCAAATGCGGCTGAGGGGCTCCTGAGGAAGAAGGCTCTTGGGTCTTGCTCCTACCTCAGGGCAGCATTAGGTCTACTTACACCCTTCCTGACAGATGGTTGTCTATTCTTACCCCAATGAAGAGATGTTGATGGAGACTTCACATCTCTCCAGGCAACTTCTCTTAACGTCTCCCTATCTCGGCACACTTGGAAGGGTGTGGTACTGTCTCCACTTTGCTGTTGGTAGCTTAAGTCTGCAATGCTGCAGACGTGCTTTCTGAAGCTGCGTTAACCGAGGTAGGAAGCTAGTAAAGGGTGCTGACACACCACATCCAAATTACTTTGACAGCCCTCTCTCTTCTTTTCTGAAACTTCATCCAGAACAACCACATGAAAACCATGATGTTCTGCAGGCAACCAGGTGCCTGCCATGACCAAGGCAAGAAACAGTCTGAAGTACCTCATAAAACATGCTGCCATGTGAGCTGACCCAAGAAGGAAGGGCCTTTTGCTATCTACTTCCAACCCTTGTCATTAGAGGCTTCAGCGCCAAAAAAACGTATTTCACTCTGAAGTACACTTGCTTTGAACTCCTGAAAACATTCAAATGTGCTAAGTCCCATAGAAAACAAATTGGCAAAAAAGCAACAAAACAGCAACAAAAGGACTGTGCTAAAGTGAATGCAGGAAAAAACAATTGATTAAATTGTCCCAATTTATCGCAAAGTCTAGCTAATAAAATTCCTCATTGTACAGAGTTAGCCAGAGGATGTTCCACCCCATAAGAACACCATTTTCTCTGGTGCCACATGAACTTGGTGTTTCGTCCTCTTTTCATTAATTGCAGGGCTTTGATGGGTACAACACTCCACTTGCTCTTTACGGTTTCAAGAGAGGAGGAAGAATATGAGACATTTTGTACCTGGCCCCCATTGGTGACAGAGAAAATCCTGGCTGTGCCCCCACACTGCCTCACGTACCACAGGAACCAGAGAGCGGAGACTTCATGAGGCTCAGATGTGACATTGACATTCACAAAGAAGGTGGCAAATTCTTTAGCAGCTCTGCATGAGACACAGGAGCAGAAACAGGCAGTGAGTCAATGTGACTTCTTGACTGCTTTCAGGATTTTCTTTGTTATTCTCGATCAGGGCTGCCTTCCCAAAGTCAGAAAAGCCAAGATGATTTATATCTGTCTCATTTTTTAGTCTGTAGCGAGACTGTTTCAATGGGTTTATATCAGCACTTCCCTCCCTCCCTTTACCCATTCAGTTTGAATTCCCACTGATTTCACCTTAGTTATTTCTTTAAGTAGTTTCCCAGCTGCTATTCCTTTCATCAGAACAAATATGTTTCTGAACAGGAGAATGCATTTGGTAACCAGTTAGTGAAACTCTTCTGCATTTATGCTCCATGGGGAGCTCATCGGGCACATCATTTCCAAGGTCTGATGGGTCCCGAGGGATTCAACTAGCCACACGGCCAAGACATTCCCCATCAACCATGTAACACTGCTGCACAGACCTTTAGTGAAACCAAGAATCAGACATGGTAAATAACCCAGAGAAACCAAATTGGTAATCATTGCCATAAATATAAGGAGAGGGTCAGCTGCCTACCACAGTAAGTCCTCTGAATGTAAACAGAGTTAGAGCAGCAGGAAATGAGGACCTGGCTATTCACATTTCTTTCATTTGTGGCTACAGATCACTAAGAGAATTCAGATCATTTTGCAAAGAAGGTGAAAGGTCTTTGACTTGGGTGAAGTTTCATAAAACAACACGAATTTATAATCGTCTGCTAAAGGAAGGCACTTTGCAAGTTACCTAGGCTAAAATACGTAATTTATAAACTTTTATAATCTCATTTCCCTGGGTATTAAGTCTAGACACCTCTATTTCATTAGCCAGGATATGAAAACATCCTGCACGCAAGAACCCCCTGCAACAACCCCGAAAGCACCATGACACTCAACAGTTGTAGCAGGTTCAGGCCTGAGAAACGTGAAGAGTCTCTCCAGGATCAGTAGATGCTGATCTGTGGCACATGACAAACAAATGTTTTATAATCTTGACCCAAGTCATACAGAAAATGCTGCAGAAGAGCTTTTCTGTTTAGGGCACTACAGTTTTTAACTATGTGTAGAAAAATCTGGCTTGGCTTGAAGATCTAAAATGGCTTTTTACTGGGTATTTCAGCTGAGCACATCCATTAAAACTGGAGTGCCACAAAACCATTGGTAGTAGAGACTTCTCTGCAGTCTTGCAGAGAAGCGTGTTAAAGGAGAGATCACTATAAAGCCAGTTCTGCTTACGCTCCCTGACTAAGGAGAACAGTAAAAACTAGAAGAGGAAGAGCCAGTGCACAGGGTAGTTCAAAGCGACCGAGTTTGCAGGCAAACGGCTCATAAAACTAATTGTAAAGAAAACTACGATGCCACAGAGAGCGAGAGAAAGTCCAAATGGCTGTACCTTGTATCACATGGAACTGGAGCAAGATTTAAGCCAGCCAAATAATTTCACACAGAAGGTTTTGGTCAGGAAGCTGCAGGCACAGTGCTAAACCACAGTCAGAGTGAAAGGGCCAACAGAGCACAGCCGCGCAAATAAAAGACACTGAATGCAAGGGAGGAGAGCGTTACAGAATAGCACAGGGCTCAGCGCAGCAAGTGGGGATAGAAGTGCTCATACGAGCACACTTCTCTTTGCCTTGTAAAGAGAATTAATTGAAAAAGGAAAGGAAGAAAAGAGTATTTCCAGTTGTTGTCACCCCATATTGAACATTGTGCCTTTTTTATTTGTACAGTGTGGTCCCTCATAGGCATATAAAACACACTGGCCATTTTCTAGGCAATATATCACCTTGGGCCCTCTTCCTACCAACTAGGGTTGATGCTCTGTTGGACCTGCTACTCACAAACAAGGAAGACCTGTCGGATGATACAAAGGTGAAGAGCAGCCTCAGCTGCAGTGGCCATGAGACTGTGGAGTTTAAGATCCTGAGAGGAGTAAGACAGACAGCAGAACTGCAATCCTGGATTTTGGAAGAGCAGATTTTATCCTCCTCAAGGACCTGCTTGGCAGCATCTCATGGGAAACTACCCTGTAGGGCAAAGAGGCCCAGGAGAGTTGGCTGGCATTCAAGGACAGCTTCCCAGGAGCAGAGAGAGGGTGGACGGCAACGGGCAGAGCTGAGCAAGCACAGCAACAGGCTTGCTGGGACAAACACGGAGCTCCCGACCAGGCTCAGGCACAAACCAGCCACGGAGGTGAAAAGCAAGACAAAAGGGTGCCTCGGCTGCCTTGTTTCCATCCAAGGGTTTCGGAGGCCCAGGAGGCACTACTGCTGAAACAAGGAGCAGCATTTGAACTTCTCCAGAGTTTCCAGAGCCAACAGCTGCTCGCCCCCCGCTCCTCGGGTCTTGCGCTGCCCCATCCATTGAGTGACCACTGGAAAGCAGCTGCCCGCTGGCACGGGTGCTGCTCTCCGATGTGCCAGCGGCACCTGCCTGCTCCGTGGTACACATGATGCAGCTCACGCAGTAAAAGCAGACACATATGATAACTGCGCAGGAGAAGACACAGCTGAGCGAGAGGACATCACTCCTTAGCTCCTAGCCTACCCTGGGGCTGGGGAAGCCGCCTCATCTCCTTCTGCCTCCATTTCGGTGCCTGCAAGTGATCTTTATTCATACCTACAAAGCAGAGTTTTATTTACATGTTGCTTTTCCTAAAGACAAAGGCACACATTCTCCAACTGAGTGAAGAGAAAGCATGGTGATAAGAGCCCACGCTGTCACTCTCGTGTGCACGGGCCTGCTGAGGCAAACCCCAGGTTTCCCCAGCACCTTTAATCCCATCTGCCAGCCAACCTGAGCTCTGCGTACCACTTTATCCTCCACAGGCCCTCGCCCACCGCCTGACAACAGCCCATCACAAAGACCAGCCTCATCTCAACCACGTCCTGCTCTCTCACCGCCTGTACCCCAGCTGTACCCCAGAATTTGGCAGGGAGCCACTATCATTCTGCAGCTGGATTTCAAAGTCAATAAAGAGTTATGTACTTGGTCCAGCAAATCTTATTTATCAGCTCTTCCATGGTCATTTTGTCCCATTCTTCAGCATGCGGAGCATCCCACGGTGCTTCAGTAGGAATCTGGAGAGAGGCAAAATATTCAAGAAATTATTCAGTACTATATCATTGCCTGGTCATAGCTAGTTAGTAGCACAGAGTTGATCGATATGTTGGCCAGGAGTTGCTTTTGTCCCCTGCACATGGCTGTAAATTTGGAATAAATTCACTAAATGGAATAGTTTCCATTCACACCTTTGGGCATGAATTGTACCATGATCACTAAATCTAGCTTTGTCTGACCAATGTACTATATCCATATGTTGGGACTCATCTGGCCTTCAGTCATCCAGAAGGGAGGTGTCTATTCTAATTTAGTTGTCTTGGTGTCCTCTAACAGCTGAGGGAAAAATTCTTTCTCCAGTCAGAGATTCAGTCAGTTACAGCACGGGTATCTGAAGGCCCCTATGTCTCTTTGTTAACTACAGAGGGAGCAAAAATGTCTAGATACTATTAAATTATTTTTAGACAGTTAAATTCTTAATAATAATCCATTGCATGTAAGTACCATGACATGTGAGGACACTATCTTATATTTGAATCTTTAAAAAATATCTATTATTTGACAAAAAAGTGTGTAATATCATGCACAAATTTGATTCTGCAAAACCACATAAACGCAATGAACTTTGCAGGAATACACTTAGTTATGCTTGAAGGTTATTGTAAGCTAGGGCCCCTGGTTTGCAGCCGGATTATAAGGCAACTGATGATAAATATTTGAAAGACAGCATGATGCTCCAGGGGCTACACACAGGAAGATCTGCAGTTGTACTGCTTGAATTTTGAAGGCATTTACTGTTTAAGAATTTTAGAAATAAAATTACTATGAAGCCAAACTGGAGCCCAGTTTAGGCAGCCACAAAAAAGAATCATCCTTACTTAAAAAGGATGTCACAGGGGAAGGGGGAAAAACCCTTCTCATCTCCCAGCTCGTGGAATGGTTTTCCCTGGCATGAGAAAGCACATACTCTGAGATTCAACCTCATTTTTTTCAGATATCTTAGACACCTACAGATCTTTTTGTATCCTCTCATAGAATCATCGCATGGAAGGGACATTTAAAGATCACCTAGTCCCACCCCCTCTCAGTGAGGAAGCCCTGTTATTTCTAACAGTTCCTGGGCAACATAGGTATCTTTCCTGATGGATGTTTGGTTTTTGTTGGGTTTTGTTTTGTTTTGTTTTTATATTAAAGAAGCAATAAAAAAGCCTGCCAGAAACAAAAAAAAAACAAACCAGATTTACTCATGGTGACATGAGCATTGCAGGAAAAAGATGCAATTTACACAGCCTACCTCTTTTCCCAGCTTGTCCATGGTCCTCCACAAGTTATTGTAATCCAGATAAACTAAGGGATTCCATGTTGAAGGGGAAATACCCGTGAAATAGCGTGACTTTCCCTAAAATACACATAAGAACATAAGCAACTGAAACACAACAAAACATATCTTCATTACTCAAGAACACAAAATTCTCAAAGTCATCACATGGTTGACCTTTTGCCCCAAAAGACCTATTCTTTTTTCCTTTTTTTTTTTTTCCTGCATATGCATGTAAGCAATGGAATGCATGAAGCTAAGTATGAGGGGAAAAAACAGTTGGGCTGACATTAAAAAGGACAATAACACTTTTTTTTTTTATTCGGAGGGGATGGGGAGGCATACGTTTGTTCTGAGCAGGTTGTCAAATTCTGGGCTAAGGAGACTCAAGCAATGGCCAAGGAGGTAATATTCCTTGTTCCTAAGCATTCTTTATTATTATCTATGAATAAATCTAATGTTTGCCTGCCTACTGAAATATGCATTCTAAAATTGCATGCATTTTAAACTTTTAAACTATCTAAGCACCTTTACGGTACACCTTACCTATAAAAAGCAAACATACCTCTTTATTATGCCAAGTACCTTGGGAGAAACCTATCCTAAAAAAAAAAAAAAAATTGCAAAAAGAAAGTTTTTGGCTGCAGGAAGAAAAATTTCAAACGCTTGCAAAAATGGTATCAGTGCTTACAATGTGTATGACACATAGCTGCAACAGGAATAAGGACTGTTTCAGATAATCCTGTGATATAATGATAAGCGAAACAATCTAACAGCAGCTGGTTCTTTGTGATAACTTTAATCTGAAAGAGGACTGAATGAGCAGGAAACATTTTCTCTTATTAAATTGCTTTCAACCTTCCCCCATGTGAGTCAACGGCAAATTTCTCATCAGACCTCTTAAATGTTAGCTCTTCCAGGTGTGTTAAAAATTTGCATGAGGTCACGCAGCAGGATGCAGCGAACACGCGGGACCATGTCAGGTACAAGCTGTAATGCCAAGCTGCGTGCAATACGCTTTTCAGTGCAACTTATACCGTGCCAGCCCATCGCACCTGGCAGGCGGGAGTCACAGACCAAGCGAGAGGCTGCAGTGCTGCAAATGCATGAGATGGTGACCCAGGGACAGGGGGACACACAGCAGGAGCCAAGTGCCCCTTTCTCACACTCAGCGAGAGAGAATTTATTGGTCTTCCCCACTGATAATTGTGTGCGTGTGTGTAAATACATATAGATTTCTGATATTCTTCAGAGCATTTTTCTGCAAAGACCATAACAAAAATAAAAGGTGCAAGATGAAACTCAGAGACCGTAGTGAGCTTTCAGACTTGGAAAAAGCAGTAAAAAAGCCAAACTCCCACATTTTGGTCAACTTTTGTCATCCCCAGGGCAAGTACAACAGAGGAGACGAGTACACGGGTAGGGGACAGAAGTCTTGCTATGACCAACACTGCTTGGTCCCACTCTCCCCACAGGACAGCTGCAATGGTGCCCTAGCTCCAGCAGCTGGCCAGGCCTGTAGCCCACTGTGCTGTACCTTCTCCCCATCTTCAGTGAGGGCAGCAGCAAAAACACTCTCCTGTTTAGTCTAGACAGAGTCATCTCTGCTCTGGGCCAAGCAAAGCACAAGGTTGTGATCTCAGGACTTAGTTCAGCTTGAGATCCAAGTGCTTAAAGGTTTTTTTTTAAATTTCCAACAAATGTTGAGTTTTCTTTTCAAGTCACCAGGATGACTCTGGAGGTGGTTGGTTACCTTTGGTTTTCTGGGTATGTAAACCTAATCTTGTGTACCACATACTTTTTTTCTCTCTTTATCCCCATTTCATTCTGTTTTAAAGAGTTACGTTGGAGGAAGGTGGGTGGTGCTCCAGCCTTCTCCAGGTGCACGTGTGTATGCAAACCACACTTCTGCCAATGCAAGAGCAGAGCAGCTCCTATGAACTACCAGCAAGGGAATCCTCTGCACGACACTGCCTCTTCCTTTTCCTTGAGCATGACTTCTCGTGCCAGTTTGGAGCACTGTGTGTTCAGCCACAGAAAAGAGGACCAAAAAAACGCATGCAAAGTGATATACTGCATGCTAGAGCTTTTACTGTCATAAACCAATGCTGTATCAAACAAGGAAATCCTGACACAAAGCAGTAATAAACTGCTAATAATTTTCTTCTTATTGCACAACATCTTGTTTTTTCAAAAAGATTATCAAATACTGCTCCTTCAAAGTTCGTTTATTGCTAGACTTTTTATTCTGGTCAGGAATGCAGGTGCCACCAAGGTGTCTTCCTTGATGTGCTTTAACACCAATAATCCTGCCCTCAAGCAGAGACGCGGTGCAATGCTGTCAGGCCACCCAACAACAGGTGAAGATAAGTTATTACTGAAGTTCTGTCATGTCAATATTGCAAGGGGACAAAGGGAAAAGCTAAGCCCGCCGTTCAGGAGTAGCAGGGAAAACTTCCCAAAGCTTTTCACTGTTCAGTAAGACCTCTTTTCACACAGCTTTTCAATAACTGCTTGTACTGAGTGCTGTATCTTGCAAAAAATATCTTTGGCTTACTTAACTCAAAAAAAGAAGCACTTATTTAAAAAGAAAGTCAAAAAAGTAACAACTTCTTCTCAGGCTCCTCTCTGCCTCTTGTTTTCAGCCAAATCTATTCCTTGTATTGCTGGAAACAACAGCCCAAGAAAAGTCTCTCTCAGTAATTCTATGATGAGGTTTGTGCCAAAACAGCTTTTCCATCTCCCAGTATTAACTCTACCGTGTTCAACAGCTACAGGTTCAGGAACGCCCAAACTATCCTGTTTGCTGCAGATGGGGCAATCGGTGAGACAACTTGCTCACTCCCTGGCTACCTAATATTTTCCTCCAAATTTTCCACCTTTATACTAGCTTTAGAACACCATAACCACAAACTGCTGAGAACTGATCAAGAAACCTTACAACCTCAGCCACTGGTATGACATGTATCACATTAGTGTTCATTTATCTGCTATTTGAAAAAAGAACTATCCTTTCATTACTGATCTGAAAATATTATTATCCCCACATCTTTGGTCAATGGCATAGCCCAGGAAGATCAATGGGAAAACATATTTTATCCCCTGAGAACTATGAAATGCCAACTGATAATTAACAGTCTAAAGTTGCATTACTTGTTGCTCTTTTCTGCATGCAAAAAACCGTAATTTCAGTAAGACTGGAGACCAAGGGCAGGAAAAGCTGGAAAAATACAACAGTGCTAACAGACCTGGAAGAGGCTGAGACTGAATTCAGAGAGCCTGAAATAGTTCAAGACACACTAACTCCTTGTGCAGGGGGGCTGGACCTGTAAGAGTTGGGAGCTGATCGGAGAAGAGCCCAATTATAACAAATTCCAAGAGAGAAATTCCCATTGCCCATCAGAGAGCGCGAGCCAAGCAGCCTTAGCCGCATCAGTTTTTCAACTCTCTCTCTTGCACAAGCATCTCCACAGCAGGGAATAAATCTAGCCCAAATCACCTGGGGCTGGTAAGTTATTCATTTGTTTTTAATATTGTCTCCCTACTAGGCAGAGGAGCTCTGGCTGCATGTTTCACAGACGAGCTCACTGCAAGCAGGCAAGGTCTTGCAATATTCCATTTTTAAACAAGTTTATAGTGTTTTAGGTGTATTATTTTGAGAACTACTGTTTTCTTAACTAAAAGGCAAATAATCTACTGGCTTTGTTCCCATGCTAACACAAGGCTGCTTGACTAACCCACAGAGTTTATCTAACTTTTTTTTTCATTTCCTGGTGTGTCGAAGGCTTTCCTGCAGACCTCAGATTTGAGTCCTGCTGCCTGCCTGGATCAGTTACCCCACACCAATCCAAAGGAAACAATATCCCTAAGCACCGTAGTTCAGTGGTTAGAAAGAAGGCAGCAGAGAGAGATGTGCTCTGCAAGGTCTGTCTTTTCCCTGCCCAGGGCTATGCTGCAGCTTGTAGACGAAACTACAGGAATTAAGCCCAAGCCACCCCAGCTGTGACACCACTCCAAGTTTCAATTTGTGGAAGAGGAACAGACAATTTTGCCAGTCTTGAGAAAGGCAGGTCTGACTCCTGCCCTCTGTGCTGAGGATGAGCTACGCGTCAGGAAGCGCAGGAGGAGCATCCCTTGCGCCCCAGAGCAGGGATTGCTATTGCCCTTGGGCCGTGCACACACACACAGCTAGAGCAGCGGCTCTGTATGGTGTGAGCCCTCAGGTGGGCATCCTTCCCTGCTCAATACCTCTGGCAGGTCTAGCCTTGCAAGCAGTGCAGTGCCTTGGACTGTCTGTGATTCCCGTGTCCGAACTGCAGATTTATGGAGATCTGCACAGACTTAGTCACAGACTTACCTGCTGCACCCTGATCTCTTAATCTTAAGGCTAGACGAAGGAAAGGAAAGACTAGATGGCCGATGTGAAGCATTGCATACAAATGCTTATCTTTTGTCAAGTGTTACCTTGCTCTGAAAATCTTAAGCAAACAAATAAGCAAAACCAGTCCTTATTTACTAATATTATGTATACCGGAGCTGGGTGCTGCAGCCAGATATTAGAGGACTGCAGTTAGATGAGAAGGTTAATACCACACCAAGGCCCTAATGCCTTTACTTGCTAGGGTCTTATACTAAAAAGAAGGTGAAAACGGAGCACAGCGTGACCTTCAAGGACCTCTGTGAAAATAAAAAGCTATCTGCGTCTTCTAGAAAGGGACAACTCTAGCACAACTGCCTTTTCTCAGTCGTAAAGCATTCTTGATGAATTACGGGACAGTAGCCACAGAGCAATTTGGCTAGAAAGAAAGTCTGGGGCTCATAACAAAATCTACAGTTTGAAGTTACAGATTTACGACGACAGGATACAAACAAATTTCTGACTGATATCAAAGCAGTCCATGTTACCATGGTAACTGATGGGAAAGAATGAACAAATAAACAAGATAAACAATAGTTACATATTTGGATTTTTTCAAATAAACTGTAACTACAAAGGAAACCTGCCCACATGAAGCAACATGGTTTTTAAAGCTTGCAGTACATGGAATTTTTCCATGTACATATGGGAAAAATTCCTTTCAGAGCAAAGAAGCTCATAAAATCCCTCCAGGGATTTCCACTTTCCCTTGGCTGCTTCCACTGCTAGGATAAACCATTTCTCCACTTTCCCCTAACTCAATCCAAGCGGTATCCTGCAAATCTTAAGAAAGAGCCAAACTGAACTGATTAGTATGGTAAGCAAAACACCAAAAATCTCTTAATCTGAGGATGCTGGGGATTATATACAGCTGAATGCCTGTCACAACAAAATCTAAAGCCATGTTTAGTCGTTCCTCAAAACACTCTCCCTCTCACCTCTGACAAAACCGCACAACATTGCAGACTGGAGAAATGCCCTTGGGAAGAGACCTTCCTGTGGCCCCAGCTACACACTCCAACAGCCATCAGCTGACAGAAATAGCAGATGAGATGCAAGGAGACAAGTTTTAGTCATACTTTTCAAATCTGAAAGGCAGGAGCTGGCCCATGGCTGACTGTATTAGCCCAAGAAGCCGAACGCATCCGCCTTTCAGATTAGTATTTAATTTCTGGGGCAATGATCCTTTAATATCAAATCACCTCTTTGCTAACACATTTTCTATCATCTAGGAAATACCACAGGTGCTCGGGTTCCTGGTGCATCTTTAATGAACATGAGGGGTGCACCTATAGCCAGAAGAGGACAAATACCTACGTGGACAACTCACCATCACAGCATGATAAGAGTGTGTAGCGGGTAGGCAAAACGAACAAGCCCTAGGGGGCCTGAGCACTCACCAACCCAGGTAATAGCCAGGACTGCACAGTTTTTTTCCGATAGGCTTCTCGTAGAATTGGGATGTAACAGAGGGTTCAACAACAGATCCCCAAAAAGAAGGGCATGGTGACTACATGAGGTCTCAAGGAAAGAGTAAGGAGAAAAAGCAGTGGAAAACCTTAGGCAAAGAAAAGAAAACAAAAGGCCTGCAATTCATGGGAAGAGGACGTGGGAGGAATGAAACCTACTGGAGGCAAAGCATCACTATTATTATCCAGTGCTTAAGCCTGTCCACACTGGGAGACCTTAAAGCCCCTTTGCTGTCACCATGTTCCAAAAAACTATGCCTCCCTTGGGGACCTTGGTTAGCTTGGCAGGACCACGATGCCAAATCTAGAATTGATCCACAGCCTGTGATCCAGTTGAATAGCTCATAATGCTGCTTCTTGTTTAGGAACATGCTTCCAGTTCAAAGAAAACTTACGAAATTACATGGTCATTAATGAGGACATGCATAATGTAATGTGGGACAAAAAAAAGCTGCAGCTTCAGTGTTAAAATGGATTATGGGCTCAAATTTATGTAACCCATTAGAGCCTTTTATTTAACACACAGAAGATAAGTGCCTTTTAAGATGCTAAGAGATCCATGTCTGAGCTTAAATTAAACAGAGTGGGCCAAACATTCAGCTGGTACAAATCAGCCCAGCCCACCTGCTGTAGAATTACACCAATTTTAAACCACGTGGTCCAATTAATTTTTTTTTAGTATTATGGAGCATCTATGCAAATACTTAAGATGTGACTATTTTATGGGCATGGCATGAATCTGCCCAATAAGGAGAGGCTACAGAACCAGATGATAAAACTTTGCAGCATGAACCCATTGCTCTAATTCTCAGAAGAAAAAGTGGGAAGATAATACAAATGAAACAAATTAAGGATCCATCACACAGCCTTGCCTCTATCAAGTATGTCAACTCTGACTCATATAGGCTTCGAGCCTTGTTCTGCCAGAGTCTGGAAGTACCAAAACTAAAGGATATGAAAAAAATTAAGAAGTGATGGTCTTTGGAAAGTAAAGTAGTCTGTGAGTTATGGAAATAGATGCTTGTACCTCATACCTATGGATCTTACGCCTCTCTTCGTCCCTCTCCCTGCCGCTCTGCCTCTGCACTGGTTTTGGCAGTAGGTCCTGACTAGGACCTGAGCAAAAATTCAGTGAGCTAAAGAACTAAGACAAGAGCTGCTCTGAAGACAGGTTTCATTCCAGTTCACTTTAGCCACAACAGTACCTACTCAAGAGTGGCCACCTGGACTCCTGCTGCCCCACGTCTCAGACATGAAGCTTATAGCAAGCCTTGGGAGGTGCCTGTTTCTCACTATTAGCTAGAGAGGGAATCTCGATGAGTCTCAAATTAGATGCCCGGCTTCCAGGCATCCATTTGTAAGTAAGATGAATCCCACGCTACGGGACTGGGAGGGATCTCATGTGAATTCAGTTACGTAAGTGGGGCAAGTACATTATACTACTCCCAGGCTAGTCCCATAATACTGTTGCCTAGTATGGTCAGTCAATAGTATCCAACAGTATTACATTCTTTTTTCTTATTTATATTTGGCTTTTATTTCAGAACAAGTATTTTCTGGATTTAAGGCAAAAATTCTTTAAAGAGTATGTTCAGAGATAATCAGGTGCCGAATGTATCCCAATATTTTTAACTGCTGTCAGTCCCATTTTCTGAACACTTTTCAAAAGAAAACAAGAACCATTGATCCCAATAAGTTAAAATAGAATAACAACACTTCAAACAGGTGCTTACCGCATTACTAAAAGCGAACTTTAAATGAAACCTCCTTAATGACTCCTCCAGTAATTTCCAAAGCTCAATGATACCTTTAGGTATGAAAAACGCGATACTTACTTACCCCCTTATAATGGATTGTGTGGCCCTCGACATTCACTTTATAGGTCTCAATACCAAGCTCTTTTGCCAGTCGGAGAATCCGGTTTTGGGTAGGTCCCACATAAGACCCACCAACATCTACGTAATTAACTTGATTGTTCTGTCAAAAGAAAGAATACGGGAATCAGAAGCTGTGCAGGAAGCTCTTCAATACAAACGTCTAGAAGTAGAAAGAATTATGCCATACTGACGAGCACTGCAATTATATGCACAGGAGAAAATGTGTACTGACTGACTTAAAAGTAGGCAGTATTGAGCTCTGTAATGACAGACACACAGAGATCACAGCGTCTTCACTCTGCCACGCACATGTGTGCAATTGGGTTTAACTCTTATTCAGATTTCACTATAGTTTTCAGTACTGGCTTTTTAGTCTCACAAGACATGAGAATATGAGGAAATATTCAACCAAATAAATACTTCAGTTAAGTCTAACCCCACTTTTTCAGAATTCATGTTACTTTTCTTGTCATTGCAAAACATTTCTCAAATTGAAACCATCTCCAGCACCAAGGCTTGTTTTCTCTCTGTAGATATCTGCTTAGACTTAATGCTGTAGATGCTGAGCACTGCACTGCAGTATTCAAGGAGAGTAATCTCCTTTCCAGCACAGCACACCTTGGCTCTAGCCCAGTGCACTCTGACTAGCAGCCCCCAGCCATGCCTGCCACTGAAGGTGCTCCATACACCCCTCAGACCAGCACTGCGCTCAGTTGGGAAGCAGGAAGAAAGCAAAAAGTTTGAAGGACGCATACCATTACAAGCAGGCCGATTTCCCAAGATAGTAACTCTTTTTAACACTGTTTATAAGTGAACATTTTAAGCTAGGCATTCTCAGTGTCACAGAAGGATGGTGTTTATGCTTCATGTTTCACGTTCAATGATTTCTGCTGAAACACCACTGTTTATCTCTGGTTCCCCAGCAATGGCATCTGACATAATTTAAACCTCCCTTACTTCCAGGGTGGGAAGCAGAGCTAATGTCTGTATTAAGTTACCCTGCATCACAGGTGACTTGTCATTTCTTTCATTTTCTTTTTAATGGCAATCAAGATGTCGTCCATCTTTAGAAGCAGGAGTGTTATTTCAGATAATTTTAAGCCATGTTAAAATGTATGTCTGAGCTGTAATGATGTCTGGCCCTGCTCAGGCTGCTTCTTATAGGGCTCTTAGTTATCATGCCTATTACATTATGCAAAGTGAGACAGGAATCAGAGGAGAAATGCTTTGACACTCACAGTCTCAGATGATAGTTTTCCTCCATCATGTTAAAGGCAGAGCAGATCCTGCTGTGGACAAAGGGTATGGACTATGTGGGTGGAATTTAATTACCTTAATACAGATGTTTAACACCATTTTAGACAGCCCAAGGTATCCAACACTTCTGTGCAACGCTGACAAATTTGACTCACGGCCCATGGAAGACCTGCAGCTGGAGGCCAGGCAAGGTATCCTAGGGCAGCTAAAATGGCGCTACACACTTCTGGTTAGGCATCCAAATCCCATTTGATAGCTCTCAGAGTTGCTTCCAGACCAATTTTAAAGCACCTCCTGTTAAGGGAAGCCCACTGGCATATATTGCAATGCAACCTGTCCAAACAGAGCTCTATTACTTGACAAAGGTGATGGCAACTTGAGACACCTGTCTTCTTTGGGAACTCTATTCCCCCTCTTCCCCCTGGCTAATGATGTCAAACCCAACAGAATCACAGAATGGTTGAGGTCAGAAGGGACCTCTGGAGGTCATCTGGTCCAACCCCTCCTGCTCTAGTAAGGTAACCTAGAGCCAGTTGCCCAGAACTGTGTCAGATAGCTTTTGAATATCTCCAAGGAGAAAGACGCCACAACCTCCCTGGGCAACCTGTGTCAGTGCTTGGTCACCCTCACAGTAAAAAAGTGTTTCCTAATGTTCAGATGGTTTGAACCTTCTGTGTTTCAGTTTTTGCCCATTGCCTCTTGTCCTGCCACCGGGCACCACTGAAAAGAGCCTGTCTCCAATCTCTTAGTACCCTTCCTTCCCTCCCTTCTATACACTGATGAGATCCCACCTCAGTCTTCTCTTTTCTAGGCTAAACAGTCCCAGCTCTCTCAGCCTTTCCTCATAGGAGAGATGTTCCAGTCCCTTCATCATCCAGATCATTAATTAGGATGTTGAACAGGATCAGACCCAGTACTGACCCCTGGGGTACACCACAAGTTACTAGCCCCCAACTAGATTTCGTACCACTGACCACCATCCTCTGGACCAGGCTGTTCAGCCAGTTTTCAGTCCATCTCGCTGTCTGCTCAGCCAGCCCATATTTCATCAGCTTGTCTATGAGGATCTTATGGGAGACAGTGCTGAATTATTGCAGTCTAGGTACACAATATCCACTGCACTTCCCTCATCTACCAAGCCAGTCATTTCATCATAGAAGGTTATCAGGTTGGTCAAGCATGACTTCCTCTTGGTGAATTCATGCTGCCTGATGACGTCCTTGTTCTTCATGTGCCTGGAAATGGTATCCAGAATTAGTTGCTCTATCACCTTCCCAGGGATTGAGTTGAGGCTGACTGGCCTGTAGTTCCCTGGGTCCTTCTTCTTGCCCTTCTTGAAGATAGGAGTGACATTCGCCATGTCGTAGACCAGCACAAGTGAGAGTCCAACATCTCATGAGGCACTTACCCTGACAGTGAATGTCCTTCCTCCAACTCTGTTCCGGGCCTCAAGAACCAGCACGCTGACTCCAGACTCAGACAGCAATTTGGCGGCCGACAAACCTACCAGAAAAAGAGAAAGTGTTTTAAGGCAAGTGGCAGCAATCAGCCACATCAATGGCCAAAAACTGAACCAAAGCTTCAAGGTCAGAGACTTCAATACTGTTTTCAAAAATTCCTCAGAGAAGTCAGAAACTTTTCATGGTGTCTTACCACAGAAACCATGTGGCTGCTGCTGAGTTGCATGTTATAACCGACTCTGTAAGTAGCATTCACAGACTGAAGTTTCCTCCTTCAGGTTAGCATTTTGGCATTTTAAAAACAATAAAATCTCAATTATTAAGGGACATACATCTTACTCTTCATCTGTGCAGTGCATAGAAAGGCAGAACCCAGCTTGTGGGGCTTGCAGCGCTAAAGTGATAAAAATAATAATATACTAAATAGGCGTGCTCCAGCAAGGCAGGCTTCCAACTTCTCTCACTCATCAACTCTCCGCTCTATTGCTATCTGTTGTCCTCATTCACATGCAGAAAGAAAGTCTGCTTCACTGTCAAGATTCATTTTAAGCAATGGAGTTGTTTGACCATGGCAATCAAACAGGCTATATGTAGATACTTTATAAAAGGAATTATGGTCCCAGCAAAAATCATCTAATTATGTGACTTTGTGATGGAGGTACTAGAGACAACTGAAAATTCAACAGGACAGGAGTCCTCTTTGCTTTTGACAAATGCAAGCTGAAATTGTAAAAAGCAATCACGAGTTTGTGAAATCAGATTATCCCATTGCCCTGCAGGCCAATTTGGCACTGAAGCATTGTTTCTTTGGAGTTGTTTCCCCTCCTTAAGTATACGAAAGCCAGCCTTATTGATCAGAACTTCCAAGATACCCTGCAGTAAGGAATAATAATATTATATTCATGTTTATTACACTACCTTGAAATGTGATTAAAAGCAACTGTTTGTGAGCCTACAAAGAATGCACGTCTGAAAAGACCGGAGGAGAGGAATCATTCTGGGCAGCGCTAAGTATACTCATTTATTCTGAGGACAATACAGAATAGCCCATAAACTTCTGTGCACATAATCTTTTAATGGGGAAGTGGAACACCATTCACTGGAAACCAGAACTGAGGAAGTTCAAATGTCTTACACTGACAAAAATTATATATACGATTTCCATACTCATCTAAAAATAACTTTACTTCCTTGCGCCATATTCTTTAGGTTGCTGCTGGAGCAGAAGTATACTTAATTCTTCCATCTATTTAATATTCTACCTTTTAAAAATGCAAGCCATTTGTCAGTGAAGTGAAGTGAACATCTTATAAACTGATCTAATTTCTTTCAGTAGTTTTTGATTATTTTTTCCTGCATGAAAGTCTATAGAGAACATTCTGCAATTTTTTTATACTTAATTCTTTAATCCTTTCAGAGATGGTGATCTCTTCTTCCCCAACATAAACACAGAAGACACAAGTCTATAATGTTGGAAACACAAACTGCAGTATTTTCTTACAAATATTTGTATTTTTTATATGAGGAAAAATGATTTTTCAAAATATGCAGTGGTTTTTGTCACAAAAAAATGGATTTTCTACATATATAAAATAAAAGGTTGAATTTCTCTATTCTGTGTAAGTACCACTGGACACTCAGGCACAAGTGGGTAATTCTTTTGTAAGAAAGTTTACAAGTCTTGAAAAAATGCACAGCGCATTCATGTGTTACCCTATGGAACATAAAGCAGCAAAAAATCTGGCCTAGGTATGAAAAAACATTGTATGCAAATCCTCAGTGCCTAAGATCATCATTTCATGCTGTATACAATAGCTATACTCATGCCACAGCTGTTTAGGAAGAATAATGGTTGCACTGGGCTGGGTTGGAAGTTAAGCTTACTACTGGTTTATAGCTTAATTATATGATATACCCAAATAAAGAAGGACTGCTAAAGGATGAAGAACATGTGGTAATGTGACTGAGGTTCTCTGACCTGTTTGCTTGTGACACTGTACTTCTTGCACTCCAGCCTTACAGGTTTTCAGTTTCATTATCGCTAACCCAAGTGTCACTGTAGACACTGATCCAAAAAAAAAGGCTTCAGAGCTGCACAGACTGGGAAAGGGCAAGAGATACATTGGGAGAGCGATAGCTTACTGGCAACTGGGAGAGGGCCCGACTCAAATAAAAACAATGCAAATATGTTGATTAAAGATTGTTACTACACATGGAAACAATTTTCTTTTAAAATGGAGGATAGCGACAACACCCACACACGGCGTACCTCTGTGTAGCTGTCTATTGAACCCAGCTCCGTAGCTCCATTCTAGTGTGACCGAAGCGCACCAGATACACGTGCTCCCACAGCTATGTCTTACGCATCCCGCAGCTTTTGATACACAACTAACCTCTAAACAGATTCCATATTTTCCCTTTATCTTCTCCGTAGCTTGAACTTCCAAGACTTTTGTCGCTGTTCCAGTACCCTCTACAGGACTGGACACCAGAGAGTGACCATTTATTTGTTTGATCGATGGGGTGAGGATGAGAGAGAGGAAGGAACGAGACCTTCTCCTTTCCAGTTCCTTGCCCCAGTTCCAGTCTCTGCTGGCTCCGCACCCCTCAGGCTGCACGGAGCTAGCCTCTCACCTCCTCTCCAACACCTCCGCTACTTCCCCAGAGGACACCGCGCACCTTCCAGGAGCTGCAGAGGGGGAAGGCAGGACCTTCATACCACAAGGGCCTCCCGCGACGCGAGCGCTGCTCTAGAGCCACGGCCCTCCGCCACGCGTGGGCTCTGACACCAGCCACAGCCTCCTGTGATTTTGCGGATGTCCACCGAGCGCGCCATGCCAGGCCAAACCGAGCACCGGGCTGGGACCCCTCAGGCCGCAGCCAAGACTCACGCGAGGCATTTCAAAACACACCTGCGTACTCCTGTATGACTGCAGCGCAGACACGCCTGCCACAGCTGAGGCCGCTGTTGTCCCCCATTGCCTCCTCCGCCTCCTCCAAGTGTGGCCTAGAGAGAAAGCTGCAAACCACCCCAAATCACTGGCCGTGCTCCTTCCAGATATCACTCTAATTCTATGAGTTGGAAATATACTACTTCCCTGAGAAAGATGAAAGGAGCCTGCCAAAACCATGCCTCATTTGAAGCATCTGGCTGTAGAAATGCACTCGTTACTAGATGAGAATAAGCAAGGAGAGATGACTTGTACATCCTCCACAAGGGTTTCTATGGCAATCTCACACCAGGCTCTGAAGACGCCATGCAGGAAAGCTCTACTCCTATTGATTTTGCAGCGCTATTAAGGACTCAGAATGGCTGC
This sequence comes from Fulmarus glacialis, assembly GCF_000690835.1. Classification (NCBI taxonomy): domain Eukaryota; kingdom Metazoa; phylum Chordata; class Aves; order Procellariiformes; family Procellariidae; genus Fulmarus; species Fulmarus glacialis. Next base: position 7,912 of record NW_009203460.1, on the reverse strand, counting down.
TGCTACAGATCATACTGCTGCTGCTTTCATTTCAGAAAATTGTCATAATCCTATCAAGCAAAGTAGTTTCAAGTGCATCAAAACACTGGACATACAGTTTAAAAAAAAAAGAAACTAAGATGAATTTATGCCAAATTTATGCCAATCTGCAGACTATCAGACATACACCATGACTGAACACGGAATTTTGTATGTAGCCCAATGGAAAATACAACAAAGCAAGTCTCTACCTCATAGGAGAGAAAGGTTCAACTCTACAGGTAGTGCACAAGACTGCACTTAAGAGACCTGAGCTTGATTCCCAACCGAGCCCCATAATGTGGGAAATGTTTCCCTATTTCGTAGGGAAGCATTTATAAGACTAGCATTTATAATTCCAAGTTGCCTCAATACTGGGGTGATACAGGGCATATAAGCAGCTAGGAGTTCTGTAGCACAAAAAAGTCTTTAAAAAAGTTACTTTACTGGAAATACGATAGTAATTCTATAGTAATAGTATAGTGATTCTACTTTTCAAAATCTAGGCTCTGTAAATCCAGTACATCAAACAGATTCACTGATACACCATGAGCGGAAGCAAAAATCACCAGCATCTTTCCCAGAGACAGCACTTCTTACGTGTTGTATGCTGAGCATCTCCAAAACACGCAAGGGCAGTACCCATACAGGGTACCCAACAAAGGGCAGTGAAGGGGAGTGATGACAGTCTGATACCATCAACCTTTTAACCTTTCAGACTGAGGCCACTATGTACGTGCCGTATTAAGCACACCAAAACAAAGGCAGAGAAAAATTACCTGTTACTATTGAAAAGGTAACTGTCTGCTGGTTTTGTAGATGCATTTTTTGCTTACTTCCTAGCTTCTTTGACAAAGTGCATTCGTCTTTTATGCATCCGTTACCGGGCTGAAAGTTTACCAAAACCAACCTAATACAACATTTCTTGTAAAATCCTTGTTATCCACTGTACATGGAGTGGGATAATTACATTGTGTGAAAGACTACTAACCCATTACTGCAGTGTTCTAGCAGGCTTTAACTGAGTAACATAAGGAAAAAAAAATCTTTCTGGAAAATGTCTACATTTTTCTGATCTTACCAGGGGAATAATTTTTAAACTTTTTTTCTCATAATACATCAGTAAACTGAGACAATTGTTGATATATCCTTATTAAAGTTCCACTATAACAGCATGCTAACGCTGTGATTATTTTTACTGTTTCCGTGATGGAAAACCTAACTTTTTCCAAACACAATTGAGTAATTAAATCTGGCAATGGTCACCTTAGAATCAGCTCTCGTTATTCAACTAGAAGTCTCTTTGCCAAGTAAACACGAACCTGTCAATAAGAGAAGCAAAACATTTCTTCCAGGACTGTAGGGTAAAATCTCCCTTTTATTCTCCTTCTCCCTCCTCCCCAATTTTCTTTTCATTGGAATTTTTGTGCACACCATACTATTTAAATAAGTTTTAAAATATAGTTAAAATGTACTCAGTTACATCAGACTGACCAGAGAAATCACTAACGGGCAATAACATGGGCTGAGAATGAAAGAACTGTTTTCCTTCACCAACAAAGGATTTGAAGTTTTAAAATTGCCACTGAAAATGAAAAAAACTTATCAATTAAATTACAGCCCCTTAAATTTGCACAAAACAGTAAGAATACACAGTGCAGATCACAAGTCTACATTAATTTCTTCTTCGGTGTTGCCTAATACCATAATATCACTAACTTTCTGTTTGTCAGAAACTGTACTTTATCTTTCCATACCTTCTTTCACAATCCTTGTTGTAGAATACTTGATACTGGGGATGGGGTTGCGTTTATTTATTTTGTCATTTTCAAGCAAATGTTTTTCATTTCTTTTTCATCAATTCTTTTCTTCCCCTCCAGCAAAAATAATCTAGTTGATTCAGCAAAGATTTCAACCAAAAGAGAATAAATATTTTCTATTACAGAGTGCATTGTCCAACTGAGACCAAGCCACTCTAACTAGTTTCAATGGCGCTACTGTCTGAACGCTTTCAACAGATGCAAGCCTTGTTCTGAAGGGTACAAAGACAGTTTCTCATGGACAATGTTAACAGAAACACAGTGGGCAGGAGGAGGGAATTGTATCCCAAGGATGAATCCACTCCTCCGTACACACCCACTGTGATTTTCAAGTCCAAAGCCCATTGCAGTAAACAACTCTTCCCCAGAATAACTCTCTCCTCCTCCCCCCAAAACAAAGGCAGAAAAAAGTTAACTAGTATAAGCATGGGGTTAGAAATGGAGCATCCTCCTTCCCCTTACATGTTAAAATGAGTAGCACCGGTTAAAATGATGATGGTTTGATTCTGTCTAGTTTATGGAAACACCTAAGGTAATTATGCACATTTTCTAACTATTGATAATTATTTTGGTCAGTATGCAGAACAAATTCCTGTCAGTTAATCAGTGATCTTCAGCTAAATACGTATGTGAAAAAATGTTGCTGCAAAACTATAGTCAGCATCATTACCACAAATATCAAGAACATCAGCATGGATATTCCTGGGAAAGACATAACGCCTGTCCCATGCCTGTTTTTGTTATGCTAGGGTATTTAGAGATCTGTCCTAACTACTTGGCTATTTCTTTTGCTCGCTGGAAAAATAACACTCTTAAGACTTCAGACCTACCGAGCTCACAGGAATACTCTTTCCTACCTTTCAACACCTTTCACCTAAGCCTGAGGCATGGTGCAAAATCTACTCCTCAGGAAAAAAACAGAGGTTTACAGAGCCTCTTAAGAGCTCTGAATTTGCTAACTTATGAATCACGCTGGTGTACATTTTGTTTTTGCCAGAAACACACCTGACACATTCTTCATTCAGGAGCAGAACCAGCTATGACTATTCAGGTTACCCCCTGGGTTAGACAATGTTTATAAATGATGCATTTACCATGGAAAACCATATGAAGAATATATGAAAGATGAAGAAAATAATAATATTTCTACATCTGGTTATATAATGAACACATCACAACCACATTTTGGCCAAAACTAAACACCTAGCACTGAGCGTAACACAAAGGAGTGTCTTAACCAAAACCCATGCCTCACATCATAAGGTTTTGCATCTTTAGTAGGAAAACATTAGAATACATTATGAAGAAGTCGGCAAATGGAAACTGGTATTTCTGTTTATTTGTGAGTATTGTACATAACATCCATTACACTTTATATGGAGGTCTGATTGTTTTGTTCCTGATGTAAATTATTCTGGTAATGGCAGTCAGATTGCTAGCAGTACATGGGGAACTGAGAGCTCTGTGAAACATTGCTATTTACTTCTGCATCCCAATAAATGGCTTACAGGAATTTCTGGTACCAAGTGACAATATTATCACCGATTATAAGCTTTCCTGTTGGATCCAGAAAGAAAGCGGGAAGGAACCGGGTAGCCGGAGCCCAGCACAGGGCAGATGTAAAGAGATAAACACAGGATACATTTTAGGAACCAGCTATTGCATTCCAACAGGTCAAATTCTGGGTAAATTTAGAAGTAACAGTAGAAAAAAAATCTACTGAAAACTACTCCAGCTTTACACAGATGTGACTGATTATATCTTCTACGAGTAAGTGGGTATTTGACAGTTTATCTGACACTACCACCCACCAGCAGCTTGGCATGCTGTCAAAGCAAACAGAGCAGTATACAACATAAGTTGTGCTGCCATTATAGCAAGCAAGGAAATTCTGCATTTCCTCATTATTCAGTATTTCACTCAGAGACCAGAGCCAATGCGTAGGTAGCTCACGTGGTAAGGTTGTCGATCACACACCGTGGAGCAGGAGATGCCGATGCACAGCGCTCTCCCATGGAGAGGGGGGAAAAAAAAGCCTTAATAGTATATCATATGTTTTATTTCAATATAAAGACTAATTCCTACTATTTTTACAACCCAGCGTCTCCTACAATTTGTGGCCCTTGGACCCCTCCATAAGTGCAATCGAAAACAGTGCTGTTTCCTGCATGTGGCGTCCGTTTTGTTGAGCCGTGAGATCTCCTTGTTTCGAGCTAAAAAAATGTGGTTTTATTTGGAAATAAGAAGTATCCATGTCAAAGAATGATAATCTTCAGTGCAAGTTTCAATTGCGGCTGTGTCTCCCTTGTGATCTGTGCTTGTAACACGATGTGCTGAAACGTCTTCCAAAAGATATTTGCATACAAGTTCTCTTGGACTTGCCTGCTTCTGGATGTACTTCCCCATATCTGACAGGTCTCTGGTTTGCATTATGTGGACAAACATTCTAAATTCTCCATGCCTTCTTTTGATAAACTGGGCTTCCAGTGTCCAAAATTCACATGTAAGGTGAGGCTCCCATACAAATATACCTTGAGTTTTTGCTGAAAAAGTTGGGGTGTTTTCCTTACATTCTTTTTTTGCCTAATTTTGAACTATTTAAGCCTGAATTTTCAGGGTTTGTTTTTCAGGCTGATTCTTTTTTGCTGGAAAATCTTGGTCGAAATTGGCTGGCTATTTCTAAACCTCCAGGAAACAAACATTCTTCTTTGATTTTGAAAACTGATGGCTTTTCTTTTTTTCCCTTTCCTATTTTGGAAGTTCTTGAAATTTGGCAAGGCAATTGAGGCCTTTGAGTCAACATAGCGCATTTTGTTATCCATGTGAAAATATGCCCCAATAAGGTCAGTTAGAAAGTTTTGAGGAATTACAGGTCACATGTAAGCAGCAGCCATTTTCTAGATCTCAAAAGCTGAAATATCTGAGGTTTCTGTCAAAACTCTCCAAAACTCTCTTAATGCTGTCCAGTTGTTAATGAGCAGTTCCCAAGGAGTGACTGAGCATCCCGCACCTCCTTACAACCCATCTCATATCTCAGAGCAAGCGGGTATGCTCCATCCTAGGCCTATGGAGCCAAAATCTGAATTTCCCTGTAATTATGGCCTTAGCTTGGGGAAGGGGTAATGGAGCTGGGATGGGGACGATGCGTAAGGAGAAGTATGGCAGTGACTTGCTGCATAAAAGGGACAACTTCTGGAAGCTGTCAATACAGTAGTTAGTCCACACAGAGGATGACAATCTCCTAGTCCTCAACTAGCCCCTTAACCCAAGCGTCAGAGGACTGTCTGATGGAATGTCAGGGTTACGATCCTGCCGATTAATCAAACACGCATCCATGGCACGTCGTGTGCTGTCAGCTTGCTGTGTTTAACAAATGAGGGAATTACATAGCCTAAACCAAAATGCACAAGAAAAAGGTCAAAATGAATCCAAACCAGAACACCCTCTTCAGTTCAGTAGAAAACCCACATAAATAGAAAATGGGAGCAATATTCAAGGCATATAAATAAGAACACCCCATGGGTATGGGGAAAGTCTGTAACTTCAGGCATCAGTTTATTTAATGTGCTTGAGTATAAAATGTTATAATTAATATTAACTGTATTATGGGGGACAGCAGCCATTAAGAATGATACAAACATGTGCCTGGGGCCTTTCCTGGCCACGATCCACATTTTTAACATGGACGCCCATGTAAAAAGAGGAATCTAACCCAAGCTCTGTAGCTCCCTCTCTGTAGGGGTCCAAATGTACTTGCTGATGCAGTCTGGACAGTTTGAACCTGATTCCATGGGGTACAGCAGACAAATCTCAGTAGTAGAGGCCACCAGAGCTGAGTTTGTCTTCCAAGAGCTTCCCCACTGTGAAGCACTCTTTGCAGAAGCTCCCTCCATCCCTAGATTGCAGCTTCCTACAGGCAGAGTGGATTCTGTGTCCCTGTGAATGACCACGTACAGACGTGTGCATACAGAGGCCAGGAGCACGGACGAGAAGTGTGCCTTAGGTTGTACAGAAACTGGCTCTCAAGACCATGCTTCACTTGGAGGAAGAGATATTTCCAGAGGTGCCAGTCAGGATTTGAGCTTCATTTTCCAAATACTGCACAAATATTTTAAAAAGCCACAATCTCACCGCTGGGAAGCTCACACTTAATATAACACGCAGCTTGCTTATACCTGATATACATTTCATGTATTTCTAGTAAAGAACTAGTTTATCCCAAAGTTTCCTATCCTTTCTTGCAAGCATCAGGTGATGAGTATTTAAAATATAGTAGAAGGAGAGAAGACAGTAATCTTATCAGACGAGGCAATTGCAAATATATCTTCAGAGAAATAAGCAGCAGGAAGTCAAGACTGGAGTCAGAGATGTAGAGGGCGAAACCCTGTCCATACTGGAGCATGTTTTACTATTTGTCTCACCAGAACCAAAATTATAGATACAGATTACTTTTTTAAAGACCAGAAAGCAGCACTGTCTAACCTCTTAACAGAACTGAGGTGTAGGTATATTGGTACAGGAACGGTAGAGACAGGAAGCCGTGTGAAAAGCAAAACAAACCAAGAGCTGAGGAATTACAAAGACGGATTAATTATGAAATAAAGCATTTATTGTTCATTTTTCTAAGGCTGCTTTCTTAAAATGATGCCTGTTATAATTTGTTACACGCAAACACCAATTTCTACGCCACTGGCATGACATAAGGGTTTCCATTGGCAAGAAAAATGTTCCTGTACCCCAAGAGTGCTGTGACATGTTTGTTTGTCTTCCTAATGTCACTGACAAATTTTCAGGGACTGTAATGCCTTGAAATTTCCTGCTTGGCTCCATTTCAGACTCCACACTAGGCTTTAGTCCAAGGCATAAGTGTTCTGAAGTAACTTACTGATTCTTGTACTAGTGAGGCAAGATATCGCTTAGAAATGCTCGATGCATTTTCCAAAACGCTGCTACAGGTTGGAAAGCCAGAGGAGCAAGGTACCGTCAAGGGAAGAAGAGCTTCTCAGAGCTCTAAAAACCATATTAAGATCACGTCGCCATCAGCTGCACCCAGTATGGGTGGTAATTCCCTAAGGGTACTCTGCGCATTACAGCAACCTTAAGGATGAAGACCAAAGGAAACGTTCTAGCAGGAAAATACCCAGGCATCTGGTAAAGCTAAAAAGCAAGCAAAACTAGGTCCAAACTCTTTTTTGCTGTTCGGCAGTACTACAGATTATTTACATAATCACATTGTCACAAAAAGTTATTTAAACAATTACTGTTTTTTTAGCAAATTAAATAATGTAATTAAGTAAACAATTTGCCGTTTCGTGCTTTAATTCACTTCTGATTAAAGAAAGGAAAGCCTCTGACTCCTTCTCAATTCTAATAAAAACTAATTTTACCTATAGTAATAATGGTTGTAGTATCACTGAAGTCACTCAGTCACATAACTCATCTTTTCTGAGCCATTAGTGAAGTAAAGACTCCCTGAAAAGTGAAACCTGGCCAAAGCTGCTAACACAGTATTTATTTGATGGACAAACCAAATACAGATTTTCTCCAACATAGTAACATTCTCATCTTAGGTACCACCAGATGATAAGAATAATTACGTCTTTTTTTTTAAGCATGAGGGGCCGCAACGCACTTGCTAGTGTTAAAGTGGATCTGAAGAGTATTTTGGGAAGTGTTTCCTAGTAAAGTGTGAAGAGTCCATCGTGCTGAGGAACTTGGCTGGCTGTAGTACAGCTCTTCTCAGAGTAACAAAACCTAACCTGTTTTTACAGATATTCCCAGATGTCTTTCTGCAGTATTTATCAAAAGCATACAATTGCCAGCACTGCAAGCACCTGAAAAACCACAACTTCAAAACACCGTCTTTCTCAGGATGCAAAAATCCCAGCCGGTGTCCCTGCATTCTCCGGCACCTGTGGACATTATAAAGTCAGTTTTCCTACAGACTCTCTTCTGATGAGCACGAAGTACAAACCAACGCAAGAAGAAGCGAATACGTCCTGAAATAGCGACCTGAATAATTTTTCCCTTTTTTTTTTCCCCAAGTCCATCTGCAGCCCATGGAGACCTGACGC